>NW_028262358.1:81378110-81640610 GCF_047370975.1 Nipponia nippon | reverse complement strand
AAAAGGTAGTCTATAAGCCACGGATGTTACTTGGCACGGTGGCACGGTGCAGTTTAATGTGTCAGAGTGGGGATTTCACCATGATCTTCATGCCAGATTTCTGTGGATAGGTTCTAACTCAGCATCTTCTCTGACAGCACCTTGCAACCATATTCAACAACGCCCCAAATACCTCTAGAAAGAAGCAAATGTCCTAGTCCACTGATTCACACATTGACCAGCTAATGATTTCCACATGTGACTTGAGACTGAATGGAGGGCACATCTGTGGGAGAACAGTCTAAGGTCCCATCCATGACATTAGAATGCATTTTAAAAAAGTACTTAACTTGGCTTCAGTCCTGTAGGATAACTGCATTTGTGTGTGTTCACTTTTGTGGCCCACTTGCAAATCCAGTGCTGGAAGTCTGATGAAAAGGCCAAATTAGGCATGTCAGGGGAGGGGCTCAGGAGAAATCTAGATGTGATGTAGATATTGGATCTTGGATATTTATTGTAGATCCTAGAAATTTAGCTCAATTTCCTCAAAGGTATTCGGTGAAATGAAAGGGGAATCAGGCACTGAAGTGCCTTTGAAGCTCTGAGAGTTTGTGAGGGAGACGTAGTGGTGTGGAACCTAACAATGAAATTGTTCATAGTTAGTAAAGTTTTAAGCATTTTTAAATGCTAAGAAAAATTTTAGATTATACTGTCTATATGCATATCAACTGTAGTTGAACTGTACGTTATCATTAATTTGGTTTATACACTGGTACCTGGAGATCAGCCAAGCACAAGACCTTGCCGTACTGAGCCCTGTACAAACACAGTGACAGTTTCTGGCTCAAGAGTTTAATCTCTATGGGCAAGATAGAGTAAGGAGAGGGGAACCAAAATGGATGATGTAATCAGAGTAAATGTAACAATGCTTGAAAACACCTTAGGAACATTAAAATCTTCTAGAGATTTACTATCTCAGCCCTTGCACTGGGATGCAACCAGGGCAACCTAGATTACCCACCGTATGTATGTGGCTAATTTCTATTTACCGGCTGTGTTTGGGGAGAGCAGAGAGGAAAGGGATGAAGAGCAATTCAAAGGAAACTAAGGTCAAGAAGCTCTAAGAGAGAGAAAAGATGGATGTAGAAGCAAGCAGGCAATTTCTAGTAGCTTCCTGAGCCCTGTCTTCTCCAACATTTGCTACCCCTCCCATGCTCATGCCCCTTCTAACATCTATGTTCTCCTCCATCATGGACGTGATGAAGAGACCAGCCTCCACTCAAGCCTTGTGTCATCTCCGCACCATGTGTTGCAAGGCCAGCCTGCATCTTCTCCTGGCAGAAAGACACTGGTGACCATTCTCGAAACAGAAGCCTTCAACCAGTTTGTAGTCACTGCATAGTAATTTAGACTGTGTTTCGTTGGATAGCTTGTGTGAATGTTATGTTGGACACCGTGAATATCTTAATGAAGTCAGACTTGTGTTTTGATGGCTTGTAAGTAATGGCAAGTTCCCTTCCCTTTCTGTCCTCCTGTGGTGACTGCCATTTAAAGCAGTTCAGTTGATCCCATCTGTCATACCAGAGATCATCAGGAGAGTGCGATTCTAAGGCAGCCAAATCTTTTCTTATAGAGGCCGTTTTTGTAAAAACTCAGTGAAAATAAAATCTCAGATCAGGTAGAACTACAAATTCTCAGTACTCTCAAGGCACCTTCACAAAATATTTAAGGAAAATGTGAACTTGATTCGTAG
This sequence comes from Nipponia nippon, assembly GCF_047370975.1. NCBI lineage: Eukaryota > Metazoa > Chordata > Aves > Pelecaniformes > Threskiornithidae > Nipponia > Nipponia nippon. The sequence goes on along the minus strand of NW_028262358.1, from coordinate 81,638,878 downwards.
TCTGCTCTCCTGCGTGTTCTATACTTGCTGGTTGTGTTTACAAGAGCAAGATGAGAATGGCTTCAGACACAAATAAGCAGTATTAGCAGGGCAATTTTTCAGAAGCACACTTATTCTCTTCCAAAGGCATTTGCATAATAATAAAGGAAGAAAGCTATATAAGGTAAACTACATATCAGCAGAATTGTTTCTAAAAATGAATGCTTTTCAACGTTTTCCAAGAGGCAGTGGGAGCTCTTTGAAATCAATGAGGTAATTAAAAGTGGTGGAAAAACAGAATAAGAAAACAGAAAAAAAGATTATTTGAAAGCTATGAAATGCCCACTGGTCCAGTGATTACAGCATTTACTTGGAGCTTAGGTGACCCTGTTTTGCATCCCTGCACTGTTACAGTTTCCCTACGGGAATTCCGGACAAGTAAATTCCTTTCTGTGCCTCATCTCACCTGTAGAGCAAGAATTACAGTATTATCCTAATTCTGGGAGGTGTAATCAAGGTTGTAGAGGCGTGCAGAACTAGTGGTCCTGTAGTATTAGTAAATGAAGCAACAACTCCCCTCCATTACTACAGCAGTTTTTACTATGTAGTAACAGCTAAGCAGGCCGCATCTAGGGGGCTAAACTCAGCAGGAACTAGAAAGGAAACAAGGAACCAGGAAAGTTTGTTCCAGGGCCCGTGGCGGTGCTCAGTGGTCCTTTGTCATGAAGGCATATCTATCATAAGGACCTCCATGCCCAGGTATTATGTTGATGGAGACCTTTAAAAGTTGCCAGCATAAAAAGATGGTCTTCAAACATTCCAAATACCCAAAATAAATAAAAATAAACCAAACACTTTGCATTCCCCTAGAGTTCAGTGTATAATGCATAATGTTTGAAAGGTGCTAGAGTTACAGTTCCCATTTAATTTTTGGTAATATAACATTAAACATGCATTTTTGTTCTAATGATTCCATGATAAGCTGTATGACGCTGCAGGTAAGAATATAATAATATAATGGAGGGAATTAGCAGAATTATCTGTCTTCCTGGTCCTGTCCCTGAAACCAATAGCACTGTTGGCATCTGGAGGCTGCACCTGTCATGAGTTATGGCTCCTGTTTTTACAGGAAGGATAAAACTAATATTTCAATGCCATTCATCATATATAATAAACTCTCCACCTTAGTACAAATGCATTTATATGCCGGTATGGGAACCGAGTACAGAAAATAAAAGCAGTAAACTGTATATGTTAGATACAATTTTTGTAATACTTTCTGTTGCTAATAAAATAACTCACTAGCTCTGTTTTCTAAGGGTGGTTTGACAGAGTTCAAATCGCAGGCTCTGTGTCAGGAAAGAGAACAATACCCTCTTTGCCCTTTAAATCTCGTAACAATGTTAGAGCTTCAGCTATTGTATGGACTCTGAATTGCCTGGCCAGAAACGTGGACCCAGGGTTCATGTTATCCCAAAATATTTAGTCATACAACCAAACGCATTCTGCTTACAAGGCTGTCAAGATGTCTGAGTGAGATAAATGTCTTATTTTCTGATGGTTTCTTATGAACGATAGTGCTTGTGAGCAGCAGGGCACGGGAGGCAGCAGGGCCCAGTGGGCTGTATTTGATTTTGGTGCTCTCCCATCAGCCTGTGCCACTTGCTGGAGCTCATTTTCATACCAGCATTTTGGCCCACCACGTATCTGCCTCATGACACCCTTTCCTACAAGCAGGTAAAGAAGGTTCAAGCGACCTCCCCAGCTAGCTTCTGGGATTAAGCCCCATCTCTTGTCAAGCTTCATCTTCCTTAATGTAGGGCAGTAAGTTTGCCCTATGGTTTCTCCTCGGTGGGAGACTCCAGCCCTGCAGGGATGGGTCCATCCAGAGGGGGAAAACATCACATTTCTGGCAAGGGCCCTCCTACTTCTTCCCAAGTTTCTGGCCATGTCAGCCTGGAGAGCAACACTGAAGTGAGCCTTGAGCCCAGGTTTCCAAAGGGCCTCGCACTGCACCACTCTGTCAGATTTGGCACATGCTCTGGTTTTATACTTGCAGCTACAGAATACTGAGTAAAATGGGGATTATTTTTTATTTATTTATTTACTGATGGCACCATCTCAAATGCTTAATCAAAACATATGAGCTAGAAAGAATGAATCTAGTATTTTGTAAGTGAGATACAAGGTTTAGAAAGAAAGCTGATGTCCTAACAGGAAAAGTTACTTTGGAGAAGTTGGTCTGCAGGTTTAATCACCAGGTTTCAAATAATTAAACACCCCAGAAATGTATTTTTAGATTATAGCAGGGTTGACTCTACCTTCCAGTTATAAGTGTCAGTAATCAGTAATGCCATTAATTCTTTTTAATACTCTTAATAATTTCTGTACCAGCAACAGGGAATAACATGAATGCTGTAGCAGAGACTTTTAAAGCCAGAATAGAGCCATGACAAAATGAATCAGCTTCTCGGTTTATCTAGTTCCTCAGAAATCAAAGGAGTTATGCTAAGTTACACCATACAAGAAGCCAAGTCATTTCAAGCATTGTGTGATTTAATAATAACTGTGCCAAACTTGGTTATGCTTTCATAGGAGTAATAGAAAATAATAACACTATGGAAGGGGAAGGTCGTTTTTTTTAGCCTTGTGCATATATATTCATTCAGTGGAATCACTGAGTAGACTGTGGAAATAGCTACTTAAACATTGGTTTAACACTTTAGGAGTGTTAACTTTTTAAGAAAATAGCCTGGATTTCTGTAGGAATCCTTATACAAACAGTAATGCTGAGTAATATTGTCTAATTTTGTCTTCTCCTTTCTGTAATATGGTCTGACTTAAAAAAAAAAAAGAAATAAATACATAAGCAAGCAAGAGAACAGTGGTATATTTGCTTATAAGAATTATCTCCTTTTCAGGGACTTCGCAACAAATGTGAAGCTTAGATCCTTCATTAATTAGGACAGAAACACCATAGAGGCACATTGGCCAAATGCTAGTGAAACTTTCTAACACTTTTTTAATCGTTGTTAGAAAGGTTTTTTTGTTGTTGTTGTTTTAGCCTTTCCTCTGTTATTATGAAGGACAACATATATCATTTTTACTGCAAAGTGCCAGGCAAGCCAGGATATTCAAATGAACAAACCTGGATGCTTTACAACTTCTGCCCTCTTGAAATCAGATCTGAAAAATATAGGACCTAAATATCAATACTGTAAGGTTTTAGTTTTATATCAGGCATAAATCTTAACAACCTGTACTTAACAATGAGCTCAGATTTTAACGTAATCTTTGGCAGGCTGAGAATTAAACCAGCACACGCTCCGTTTTGTCTTCTCTCCCAGGCGGCTCCTTGAAAAAGGCACTATCTGTGCCAGCCAGCTTAAAGGTTTTATAGTTTGTGAAAAGCAGATACAGTACTGCCTAGGTGGGCCACAGGCTCCTCCTGAAAGACAAAGAGTTGAGTCTTGCACTCCCGAGCTCTCTTCTGCTTAAATAAAGTTCCTAGTTGCCTAATGAATGTTAGCTGTAATACTCCCTGTGGTCAGTGGGGCTGTTGTTTAATGAATTGCTTAATGTGCTTGATTACTGTTACTATGTGGAATGAGGGAAATAGCCAGAGAGATTTGAAAGACCCACTAGAGAATACGATGAAAATGAATTGGATCAATAAGAAGTTTTTGCTCATCTCTGAACAACGCATTATGTGCTGCATTGTTGGAGTTGGGGATAATGTAATTTTGTGGCTTGTTGTTGTTCTTTTTATAATTCAGAAATATAAATCTCGTTTGACATTGGGTTTTAGGGCTGGCCTTCCTGGAGTTATAAATGTTCCCCTGACTCCAGTCCTGGTTACTCACATGGACAGATAAATTAATTAGGAAAACTTTTATGCCAATTACTTTATGCCCTTGGCTTTCATATGTTTCTGAAGAGCGGCAGCTAATTAAAGATATGATTCATAATTACTGGTCGATCGAGTAGTTGAGTAATGGAATCAGGAACTGTTCCAAAAAAATTATCCATCACATCATTACTAATTGTTACATAATACATAAGGATGTAGAATTCAAATAAAAAATTACTCACATTTGAAAGATTCATTCAATTAGTGGGTTTGGGATATTTTTTATAACAATTATAAACACCGAGATAGTTCTCACATTTTTAAAGATCACAGAGGTTTTATAAATATTTATAATTAAATAGGAGCATAATTTCCAGTGAGTAAAGGACTCAAGGGCCTAGCTAGAGGAGTGGGTTAGTAGTATATTGAATTTATGGAAGCTGGAAATCAAATTCTTGGGTCAAATTACAGCTCAAGTGAAATTAATATGATGGTGTCTTCCTAGTCCTGTTTGCACAAGCCACAAAACTGCTCTAGTTTGGCAAGCAATGCAGGCTAATTTCTAGAGAATAGAAGAGCTGTTGCAAGTTACAACTTGGCACTGAACAATGCACAGAAATTTGCACAGAATTTGTCAACACTCATTTTTCACAGTCAGCATTTGCTGTACCAGCAAGAAGATTGTAACAGATACCACAACCTGGTAAAACTGGTAAAATGGTGAAAAAAAAAAAAACAAAACAACAACAACAAATTTCTCCAGCATTTCCTTGCTAAATTTGCAGATGTTCTGTGTTATCACAGTTTATGAGCAGTCATGTCACTTCTTCAATAAAAAATGTCTGGAAAACACAAGCATGGGTTCATTTGGTAATTCAGATATCCCACAGGTGAGCCTGGGAAACCTCTGGGTTCAGTTTCCCACTGGTTCCTTACAGCCTAAAGCAATCGTATGACAAAGTCCTGTATGAATATCTATATCTGCTAAGCCTTCAGAATAATGCCTAAACCTTACAAAGCAGGGCCAGCAATACTTGCAGCATGAGCCTTCACAAAACCTGTGAAGATGTCCCAGCCAGCAGTTCACAAGTTATCAAGAGAGCACCTCAAGTACCCAGAAAAATTTTAGCTGACTCAATATTTATTTGAACATCCTGGGGGGCCTGACCCTGCATATTCTTCATCTCCTTCATTTATTTAAGTAACTCAGATCTACAGTATTAGCTTTTCACCTGCTCTGCAATGGTTTTTTTGCTATACTTGGTTGGTTTTCTATGATTAACTTAACCTACCACTCATTAGACATATGGCATATGGTTTGGAGGAGGATTAATAAATGTTTTGCCATATTTGAACGAGAGAGAGAAAATGAATGAAAACAAACTTCCACTTCTGCTTGGAGCTTTAAATGGCTGTTTAGTTGCCATCCATCTGCAGGTATCATGTGCTGCCCTCCTGAATATCATCAGGGAACAAAGGAGAATTCAATTAAACATTTTTATATTCTAATTGAGTTGGATTGCTATAGATATCTACAGCGGCATGTAGGAGAACCCAGCTGATGGGGGGATAAGAGCATTCAGCAGAAGAATGTCCCAAAGACCTCGAAGTCCAGGGAGGCAAGGCAGACACAAGACGGCAAAAGGGGAGAGGGACCAGCGGGGAGTGTTTGGCCCCTCCTGAGAGTCAACACCGACGTCAAGTCCCCTGAAGTCCCCACCAGCACAGGGCTCTCCAATGAACTTTCCTCTTCTTAGCCTGTGAAGCTGTTCCAGGGCAAACGGCTGCTGTTTGTTTTTTTTTTTTCCTCTTTTTTAAAGCAGCCCTTTTCTAATAGCGCTACATCTTTTAAAACCATGTTTTGGTGTTTCAGGAGTTGGTACCTCCTGATGAAGTGAGCGGGAAGGGTTTTTCCCCTGCACGAGGTCAGCTGAGCACACAGGGGAGAGGAGGGTGACAAAGTGATGCATAGAAGTCTGCAGAGGTGTTAAGGATTGCAGCTGTAGAACTAAATGCTTTTAAAACTTCAAAGTTAACATCCTAGGGAATAATAAAGTGCAAAAACAAGTAATATACAATCATGATATTATATTAGATGGGAAATCAATACTGAACCTGGTAGCCATATTGCAGTGCGTTTCTGTTGTTACGGTTAGTCAGAAATAGCTTTTTAGGATGAATGGTGACAGCCTCTGACCCGTCAACATCCTTATCAAACACATGCTCCTGCCTGGCAAAGGCACGGATGCTCCTCACCTGCAACATCACCGCACTGTGAAAGGGCTGTCTGCAAGCCAAATGAGGACAGAAATTCACAGCTAAAGAAAAATCCCAACCCCAACACAATATAACCTTAATTCACAAACTCCATAGGAAAAAAAAAAGGGCACTTTGAAATGAATTAAAGCTAATGTCTCTGCAGAAGTTTTATTTTTAAACATTTAAGCTGCTACGCTGCTGGTTTATGAAACATTATAAATGTATTTGCATAAATGGAGCAGGGCAAGGAAAGATATTTGAGTTTGATACGGTTAGGGGGTTTTATGGAAGTTTAATTTCTTCTCATTTTAACACTAGAATTAAATGATTCAGTTGTCTGGACATTTGTCTGGAACTAGAAACCCTGTGGACATATGTCAGACCTCCTCAAGATGCAGCAGGGCACAAGAGCAGTTCAGTCAATGCTGAGTACCTTTGGGGGAAAGTCCTCTATTTTTCTTTTTTGTACGAGAGAAGAGAAAGCATATGGTCTATTTTAAGACATCGTAGTCCATATCTTAGAGAAAATTTTGGTCTAGATTACTCAGTGTGTATGTGGTACCCTCTGACTTAAGAGGTTATTTTCATACTATTTTTTGAATTGCTGTACAAATTACTTTAAAGCAACTGAAAAGGAGCAGTTTTGAATTAATGGATGAAAAATTACATTGAATTATTCTTATTATGAAAATAGCCTTATAGCTCTTGGTGAAATGGAGATTTTCATATTTTCAGTAAAATAATCATACCAGTGGTAAATGCTACCATGTAACAAACTCCCCTATATTTTATATATTTTATATAAATACAGGAAAATACAGGCTTACACTACAAAAAGCAAAACCCCTTGAGCCATGTTTAGTGCTTGAAAAGTCACATGACCAAGACTAATTAATCTCCTGTGGTTTATCAGATCACATCAGTAGGCGATGGATTTTTCATAAATATTTGGGGTCACTTGATGCATTTTACTTTGATACATTTAAACATTTCATAATGAAAGTTATTTCAAAATTAAAAACTCAAACTATTGCGAGTGTTGAAATGGGAAGCTCTCAGTTTTTTCCTCAGATAAACAAAAGCAAGAATATAGACAGAACTTAATGAAATACAAGTTAACTCAGTTGCAACACCATTTTTCAATTGGAAAACCTTTTTTTTTTTTCAAAACAGAAGTGTTTTCAGGCAGCTTCGGGAACAGCTAATGGGCTCTAGTCCATGATACTTGGAAGGTGCTACAGCTTCCCTGAAGGATGGAGGTGTGCAGAGCTCCCAGAAGGCAAAAGGGAATGGAGAACAGAGGGGAGAGTGAAACAGGGTGCATAATTTCCACATTAGCTAGAAATTTGCTACCTGCAACCTGTGTCACTTAGTACTTAGCAGCACCAAGTACTTATGAAAGCGTGAAGGCTGTCATTTCTGTCTCTGAAATACTTCAAACTTGAGAATCTCATGCAGTAACTTTCAGGCAAAGCAAATATTTGTCACTTCTTGGATTTCAGCTAATTATATGCTTTCACCAGGAAGGTGCTATTTATTCTGCATGCATGAACTTCTTTGTGGAATAAATATTATTTGCAAAAATGCAAGATAACATGGTTCATGCCTGTCTGTGTCAAATGTAATAGGCACTATTAAACCACATGTACCCTCGGAGCACATTTCATCATTAGTTTACTACCTTTCTGATGTCAAAGACAAATGTCTGATGTTGCAACGGATTCCCAGTAATGCCCTAATGTGCTTCATATGCCATAAAACTTTCATTACTAGCAACAGCAACTGGGTTGTGTCACTGTACCCAGTGAAATTCTGTAAGACTTTATGAAGTGCAGACTTGTTCTATGAAGACAGATAAGATTCATTATCTAAAAAGTGAATTAAATTGCCATAGTCTCAGGACTTCACCAACTGGTGCAAATTGAGCTGAAAATCCGCTAAGTAGCACGTGTTGCTGTGACCATTTCATCCTCAGACTCTGCCCTCTGAACTGTCCCCGCGTTGAGCACAGGTTAACGTTAATATATAGCATTAAGAATATATGGTATAATACTGCAAGATCTCCCTGTCTCTGTCCTGATCCCTCAGGACTCTTTCCTCCCTGCCTGAGTGTTGTTCCCATGGGTGACTGAGCCCCCGGCATGCAGGGACCGTGACGATGCCAGAGGGCTGGCGAACATAGGTGGCAGGACTTTCGCAGGGGCTGAGCCTAGGCGTGAACATCCTCTGAGGCAAGACGAGGTAAATGTCTGTGGGATTCTTCACAAGGAGAAATAAATGCCTGTTTATGACAGCTGTTCTTCAAAACTGCTGCACCTCAAGCATGAACAGAGAGAAAGGAGAGCCGTTCTTTCCCTGCTACTCTTTTGTGCGTTTGATGAGTGCTGAGATACTCTCCCAGTTTGGGGGTGGGGGTGGCACACAAGTAGGTCAAATCAATAGATGCTCCTTGCAGTAACCAGACAGCTAAATTATTAACATTATTTTCTGAAAAAGAAAGCGCTTGTTATTACATGAGTCACGCTTGAAGTTTTCCAAGCACTTAAAAGAGAGTCCCCATGATTTACAAGTAAGAACAGATTATTAGTGTTTGAGAACTTAATTGACTGCCTCCTCTCGGCCGTTGACTTCAGCAGTAAATTTTTTTCCAGTTACCTGCTCAAAATAGCAGCGTCTGCCCCTTAAACACCCAGCACGGATCAAGGATGGGAAAGTTCTATGTGTCTGTTCTCGCAGAATAAATCAAAATTTGAGGCTAAAAGCCTCAATCTTGTAAAACTGGCACTGTTGGAAACAAATTGCTGGACACCTTGAAATCTCTGAGGGGCAAAGAAAATCAAAGCCAATTTCTAATATTTTTCTTCCTAAAACTGCTCTCATTCTAAAATGAAGAGGCATGTAGAGTATTCAGGCTGAGGTGAAGGAGGTGTGCAAGCACAAAAGAGCTTGCCTGCAGCACTGGGAGTCTCCAGTGCCACACAGTGCCTCTCTCTAATTTATTCAGTGGTGAATTCCAGCGAGATCTCCACTCAGCCCTGTTTACACACATATGTTCCGATGTACGAGAGCCCTCCTCTCTCACATAAAAGCTAACAGACAGACATATAGCTTGCACGTTGTACTTTCCTACTTGGCAACCGATTGCATATCTCAGCTCCACTGTGGAAGTAATCCTCACATATGTATAATTATTTTTAATGAATTAAGTCCTTGAAGTGTGAAGATCCATAAAGATCTTTATAGTCTCCTTTGACACTTGAAGGTAAATATTTGCATTGTGCATTTCAAATTAGATGTGCAACGCCTGTTAAAAATAATGGGAGCTGGAAGTCTGGTCTGTCTAATGATTTCCTTCTTGATCATTGCGATAGTAGAGAAAATATAGAGAGCAGGTGCTTGAATCCTCCTCTGCCTCCCTGAGGACGGAGAGATCTGTTAGCAAAGTCACCCCTAGGGTGGATGAGAACATCCTTCTCAGAGAGGGGCTGTGTCAGAGCATCTGCTAAATAAATGGTCCCTTTCCCTCATGCTTCCTGAATGATGGCAGGCACTTTCAGTTCCCTCTGCATTACTGGGATACAGACTTTTTTTCACCTACAACTATTCTATAACTTATGCTGAAACATTTCTGGGGTCTGCCAGCAGCAGGAGGGAAGACCATCAATGTTGTCACGGAGGGGAAAACAGTGGCCACAGGGCAGCTCTCTGCACTGGGGATAGTGCGAGAAAACCAAACTTGTTGGGTTAATGCAAGGTGGGAAGGTGTGGGGGGAAGGAGGCTCCCTGAGGTCGCCCAGAGCACTGTGCAACCCTGCTCATCAGTGTGAATTAGCCAGTGAGGAGCTCTGTGCCAGGATGATAAGCTAACCCAGCCACGTAGAGCTCCTCACCAGCCTGCCTAGCACTCTTCTCTTGCCTGAACTCATCCATCTGGCACTAGTGTGGGTCTGTCCCCACAGGACAGTTGGCTGGGCAGTCATTGCCCTTAGTCAAACCTCTCAGATTTGGACCTTCCATGAAATTATTCAGAATTCCCAAAATGAATTGCATCAAATCCCTTCGCTGATGGGGCCAAACCCTCCATAATACTCCATGTGTCTCAGCCCTAGGTAGGAGGAGTGGGGTTGGTGGGTTGGTGCTTAAGCCTCATCTTCCACCTTGACACCCAAGAGATCAGCTAGAGTAGAGACAATTTGTCCCCACACAGCCCCCAGTCCATCTGAGCTGTCAGGCACTTGCTTCACCATTGAGGCTGAAATGTTCATCCCATCTGAGGAGCATCCAGCAGTGCCTGACAAGATGGGGTTCCACCACCCCACATTAGTTCCTCCCAGGGAGCCCTTAGCTTTAGATATCATGGGCTCGTCTGAAGTCTTATAAGCCATTACAGTCATCTCTGCTGTGTGCTAGCACAACTGCATTGCCCACAGCTGCTACACCAGAGAAAAAAGAAAAAAAGGTACATGCTTTTACTATAACAAAAGTCATGTCTTGCTTTGTATACACTTTAAAAATTGAAACATCTGGTGCAGTGAAATTTTTGCTGTACATAAGGATGGCATGTCTTCTTGTCCCAAATCAATAAAATAAACCCACGATTGTCACTCTTCTGTTCAATGTTTTTGAGTAAGTCATAATTCTACAGCCAGGGTATACACCGATACACAGTGATTCATTGACACATGCCTGCTACGATATACAATATCACCAATTCCTAACCAAAAAGTAATAGAACTATATATAATGTAAAGAATGGCTTGGAGCCTTATTGTGGAGACTCGGGAGGAGGGAGAGTTAAAGAAATGATATGTCACTCACTCCTAAATGTTGCCGTTGTCTGGTCTGTCACTCTGATGCGCTGGCTTTGCAAGCCTTTAGTTACCTGGAAACTCCTGGAGCCTGGAGGGTGGGCGAAGAGGTGGGAGGAGGCTGGAGAAGGGAGAAGGGAAAGAAAGAAAGGAGGATTAAACTGAAGCACTCCTATCAGTGCTACATTTTCCCTCCAGAGAAATCCTTATTGTGTACCAAGTACCGCAAGTGTGTATTTTATTGAGGAGAGGGAGAAGGAACAATCAGAAACTCTGTCACATTGTATCACCGTGAAAGGTAGTTGTGTTTTTTTTAAGGAAGGTATGGCTAGCTGGAGCAATTTCTCACTCCTTTTTAGCATCTTATACATGGTCCAGGATGCTACTAGAGAAAGAGTCAAGCTGCCTTCCTGCATACCATGATGTGAAGGAGAAGAATACGCTGTGGCCTTTCTTTGACTCTAAGTAGCCCAAAGACGCCATCAGTTAATTCATCCCTTGGCATAGGCATACATTACACAGCAGGCTGTATAGAGGGACCTGCTCAGGGCCGGTAGCGACATGCATGTGCAAGGAGAAGGACATTATTGTTGGCTCCCTCAGCCCTTCAGTTTTTCCCTTCAGGGTGATCATTTTGGGGAACCCACAAACCCATTCACTAGGGGAGGTTGGGGGAAAATCTTGGGCATGGGGGGGATTGTCACCTCTTGGTTTTCTACGAACAATGGACAAACCGAGACTGTATTTGATCCCTCTTTTACTGGACTGATCCAGTTGCAGAGAAATATGCCGGGTTAGTGCTCAGATGGAAAAGGTAACATCACAAGAGAGTATTTCAGGTTTCACGCTTTAATAGTTACCATTTGTTTAACCAATGCGAAAGTGAATCTATTTTTATTTGTTAAGCATAAAGAGAAAGATTGAGCTCTACCAGTCATGGATAATTATGCCTTATCTCTCTCTATGACAGTGGCTTTCTCTGAAAACTACACCTAAGTCATGACTAAGTAAGAGATACCATTTTGATAGATCTCAATCGGGAAATACCAGAACAAATTGAGATGGATTCTTCCTTTGTGTCAATACCTTGCTCTTTTTCAAACAAGAAATATGATGCCTCCGATTTCACATATGATGCCTCCAATTTCACTGATTACTAGTCTCAGTGTCAGTCTTATCAAAGCAATGATGGGCTCTATACAAATGTCCTCCTAATGTTATTTTCCTAACAAAAGTAGTACCTGACCTGCAGTTTTTAGAGGCAGCATAGAAGAATAGATCATGTTTTTCTGCTGGCTCTACCTCGTTTCTAGCTAGCTGCTTAATTTAATGTCAGTGAGAGCCCTTGTCCAAGGAGCACTGCAAGACTAATCCTGAGCATTTCACTATGCTTTTTTGTTGTGTCAGGATTAAGATTCATTTATGTTTAACTTATTCAGTTCTTTATGTTAGCAAAGCTGATCCTAGACTTAAAGCTAAACTTTCTGAAGACATGGCTGGCCAGTACAGGAGAGAACAAAAGTACTGTGCCTGGCCGTGTCTGGCTCCGATGAAGCTTGATTGGCCTTTTCATGCCCTCCAGTAGCAAGGTTGGATTCTTGCAAATGTGCAGCCACTGTCATAGCTGCATCATTGAAGGACTGACAGTTCTCAAGACTTCATTATTATTTTTATTAGGGGATCTGTTGGCACTGACATTTTTTTCTCATACTCTTCCAATACGCTGGATACTGGCAGCTGAGGATTCTGCATGACAGCTTGCATTGAAGTATCGGGGTATTTTTCATGTCGGTACAGAGAGAGAAAAACTGTCAACAGGAACACAAAACAGAGCTCAGAGATGGTTTTATATATCTTAGTTTATTTCAGTCTTGGTGCTATTTTGATTTTTCACTTGCAAATAGTGATTTTAATTATATGTGAGCAAAGGTTATTGTTAAAAATGTAAGCAACAAGATTAATTTAATACCTCTAAACAAATACATAGTAAGAGCATAGTCAGCAAGGGAAGAAGTTTCCTGATTCATAGCTCGCTTCCTTTATTTAGGTCACCGCTAGAATGGTTTCATCTGAGCCCATTTTTTTTAACAGTTCAGTACTGAATGATGTCTGATCATGAATGGCCTTCTATATTCCTTCTTCATAAACACGGAAGCAGAGCCTAGACAGATTAGTTTTGATGTGGATCAAAAGCAAGGTCTTTAAGGATATACGGGGAAACCTTTAAGGTTGTTTAAAGAGTGTACTTAAAACACAGGGAAGATTTTCCTTGACTTTGCTGTCATAAAGGATTGTGTTGAACATGACTAGCAACAAAACACTTGGCATACTGAAAGCAGGACTTTCAGATCCCGAACACCCAGCAAGGAGCAAATTGTGTTGAACACAGAAGCAGGAGATGTGGTTCCTTGGCAGACCTCATGAGCGGTGATGCCAAACTCTGAGCTGAATTACCAATGGGGAATCAGTAAGTATGAATAGCCCCAGATAGGGTTTAGAGGTCTTCCTTTCTGAATGAGCACTGAGAGAAAATAAGCAGTGCCTCTACAGTACTGCAGAGCTTTTATAAAATCGACTCTTCAGAGACACAGGTTGATTAATTAAACTCGCTAAAGTGGATGTGATTAAAAAACATACTGTCAAAGCAAGAGGAGAAAGATGAAGAAGAAAAATTTGTATGTAACAAATCATTATTTGCATGAAATCATTGTGAGTTCATACAAAGGGTTTATTGAATGCACATCGGCCAAACCTTATTGATGATTATGGATTTTCTGGATATGCCTCAAAACCAGCATTTTTACCCCTGCATAATTGCTTTTTTTCTCCCAACCATTTTTATAATTTGATTATCTCTATAGCTCCCATAGTATAAGCTATTTATTGAGAAAGGCAATAGTCACATCAATAAAAGAGTATTAGAAATAAAGTAAAAATCATCTGATATTTCAATTTGCATTTAAATTCTCTGGATTTTTGGTGTTCCGTTTCTTTCCCATTACTTATATTGTAAATGCCAAACAAGTCCTCAGAAGAAGATGTATATTTTTACGTGGTACATGCCTCTGTTAATGGTACTTGGGGGTCAGCCTACCCAAATATTATTTGTGTGCCCAGATGATGACTGCTCACAGCATGGCATGGCTGTCCCCTTGGTGTCCATGATGACAAACACAGAATCAGGTTCCAGGCCCATTTCCAGGTAAAAACATCCATGCTTTCAGATCACTGGAACCTCTCACCTTCATGTCTATAACTATTTGACAATAACTCTCTGCACGATAACTGTCTGTGATCCTTTCCAGTACCTGGAACAAGGCAATAGAGAAAAGGTGGCGGTGGGTTTCTATTTAAAAATTGTTACAGTCTTTCAGGATTTTAGCTATCTTTTTGACAGAATATTTGTTCTACTGTATAGGGCAATGGACTGGAAGACAGGAAACTATCTGCTCATCCCAGCTCTTCTGCTCTGCTCTACAACAAGTCGTGAATCACCTCACAGTCCTGTTTCCATCATTCCTCCATCCTTCATCAGTTTTGTATGTGTTGGCTTTAAGGTTTTGAGAGAAGTAAGTATTTTTCTGCTTGCTTTTAGACTGCTCTGAGCACTTGTCTTTTTCAGTTTCTCTAAGTGCTAATGAAACTGAAAATGAATATATTTTTAAAGCTTATACAAAAGAATTAAGAAGGTGATTTAAACTTTCCCTTTGTTGTTCTTAAAATAGCCTTGTCAATTCACGCCCAGTGATATAAAGACTCTACTATGCACATGCTACCTGAGCTCCAGTACTGAAAACAGGACTCACTGTCAAACCAACAGGACTGGCCACGGAAAGTAGAGCTAAGCATACGCGTACGTGTATGAGATAAGGGCTGTCGTTACAGACTGTTGTACTGGTGTTGCTGCAGCTGCTCTTTGCTTCTTGGTAGGATTTCCCACTGCCAGAACCAACTGCCTAGGACATAGTAACCACAAAGAAACAAACAAAAAATAGGACATTTTTAATGAAGCAAAAGGGCTTTTATAATTCTAGAAGTCTTTCCAAGTCCTCCTGAAACTTTAAATAAAATTTTAATCTACCTCATTTTGACATTTTGACAGAGAAATAAGATAATTTTTGCAAAAATAGCAGGAGACAGAGTAAACGCTACACTTCAGTATTGTAGAAGGCAATTCTTCTACAGAACAGTAAAATATATGCTGTATACATACTTTCAGAAGTGCTCAGCTCTATAGTCAAGAATCAGTGTGCAGATAATTGTTGTTCAGTGTATGGGCTCAGAGCTTGAGTTACGACCTACATATTCATTTGCACCTCTGACATTTAAGGACTCTCTCTTT
This sequence comes from Nipponia nippon, assembly GCF_047370975.1. Classification (NCBI taxonomy): domain Eukaryota; kingdom Metazoa; phylum Chordata; class Aves; order Pelecaniformes; family Threskiornithidae; genus Nipponia; species Nipponia nippon. The sequence continues at coordinate 81,623,640 of NW_028262358.1, read as the reverse complement.
GGAGAGAGGCACCAGCGTACCAGGGTCCTGCATCTTGTCCTGTGCAAGCTTCTGCCATTACCAAAGCAGGGGAGAATTTGAGGAGAGCATAATGGAGAATGAGCCTGAAGGGGAAAAAGCCAAGCCAATATACCCATGGAGATGGTGTGTAGGTGGAGTGCAAGTGCACAAGAGCCATGCAGGATGTCATCAGCTCCAGTTTGCAAACAGTCTAGATGGAATTATTATTTGGACATATTTGCCAGACTAAAGTTAGAGGTTAGCTTCATGTGTGAATATACACTGAATGGCATATGCCCATTTGCAAGTCAGCCCTGGCTTTATTTATTGTTTCCTTACATGTATGTATAGAGATAGAGATATAGAGATAGAGATAGAGATAGAGATAGAGATAGAGATAGAGATAGAGATAGAGATAGAGATAGAGATAGAGATAGAGATATATAGACATACATAGAGAAAGAGAAATAAAGATATAGATAAATTATAAAGTGACTATATGTATATATGGTCACTTTGTAATGTATTTATACACAACAGTTGGGCCTGATGATAGTAAGGGTCTTTTCCAACCTTAACGATTCTATGATTCTATGATATATACATGAAACAAAGTGATAGGAAATTATAGCATTCATGTATTCTGTGTAAATTAAAATGCATCCTTTTGCCAACAGGTCTCCCCAGAATAGTTGTGCAAACAACGTATGTCTTTCTGTCATGCAACTGTGGGTAATTAACATATGCAAAACACTACAGTCCAGCTAGGAGCTACCCAGCCCTCCCCTGAAATTTAGGCTCTATTTATTTACAACAAAATAAAGTGGACCCTTCTGGAAAGAAACATAGCTTTGTGGCTGCACCAATGCTGTCGCACAGATGCTTTAAATCTTTTATATCTCCCAGACCTCCAGGGGCTGGTGTTGGATGGTATTGAGCCAGGGCCAATAAATAATTTATGCTAAGTAGCAATTTAGTTGTTTGGCTTGGGGTAAAGAAATCCAAGAAATTCATAAATAAAGTTCCCATTTTTGCTGTGTTCCAAAGTTAATTTATGTTACTCTGCAATTAACTAACATAAAGGTGAAAAAATATGACAGGCCTAAGGTAGAAAATAAAGCTCATAAATCTGCCGTATCTTAACTAGTGGTGCTTTAGTGATAGTTGGTGCTTGCACTTGGTTTCCCGTTCATCTAATTCACCTGTATTTGCTTGACCCAGAAAAATGTAGTAATTGATTCTAATAGTTCCCGTTTGAAATAAACAAGCAAACCCAACATTTTTTGCTCTGTCCTTTGAGCTAGAAGTAGGTACTAGATTTTGGCACATGCTTTGGCAAAATACACAGAACTGGAAATGTATAATGTATGGATAAAGCCTAGTCATCAGATAGTCCCTGCATGCAATGGACTGTATTTAAAACTACAATAAAACCAAATCCAGTTATTCATTAATGCCCTTTACATGTACACACACATTGCACTTATATACAAATGCATAGGATTTTGATGTGATACCTGAATTCTTCCCCTTGATCTAATACAGATGTTTCCTGCCAAAGACATGACTTTTCTTCAGCATTAGCGTCTATTGACACTGTGTGTACTATTTAAAAGGACACTCTTCCATATATGTGTGTGATGGTTGCTTTCATTAAACACAATCGCTGCCTTGGGAAGAATAAAATGATATAAATACCTGCTGTATGTAATGTACAAAATACAGAAGCTGGATAGACTGAAGGAATGAATGTTAGGCAAAACACTGGATTCAGGTTGTTGCAGGATGAAAAGGCTATGCTTGTGTTTTCTGCCTGGATATATGCTGTAAGCTGTTAACCATAATATTTAGTGAAATTGTGCAATTTGTGTTGTTGCATTTAGAACTTCTGAACTGCTCATCTTTCTAATGGGAAAAGGTTAGAGTAAAATGGTGCATCCCATTAATTTCACAGGTTTTCTTACTCACAAGGGGAATTCTGACCATAGGCCCAAGGAACTTATTTCGGGGAAGTTGTCTGTTATTTATTTCTAAAGAAATAGATTCTGTCCATAAATAGAGAAAAATTGAATCACGATTATGCAACAGAGAAGGACCAAGACCTCTGCTTCTCTGAAGCACTGTGCAGTCACTGATTTCAGTGAAACTTCATTGATTCAAAGCAGCTTAATGTCTCGTATTTTCAACTTTAACACTCGTCTTTGCAATTACTAGTAGTTTGAACAAGTGCATTCAACATCCTTCCTTTCAGGATGCAAAGAGAGAGAAGCTTCTTTCCTCCCCTCAGTTTCACTCCTGCAGAGTGGAGTGTTGTAAACATCCCTCGCTGAAATCAGTGCCTTCTTATAACTTCAAGGAGCCTGTAAGCTTCAAACCTGTTCTGAGGTGAAGTGGCACGGAAGAGTTCAGGCTCAGACACTCAGATACTTGCCTGTTGTAGAAAAAATATCTCCGACCATTATCCAAAAGGGTCTGATTATGAAAGAGATTGCATTTGCTGCAATAATGGGGCCAGAATATGCTTCACTATCCACTGTAATATTGGTCTTCTTTTTCTGGAGGTTTCTGGATGATGAAGATGAATTTAGCTCTTCCTGAGATAAAAAGAAAATTACATGATTGATTTCTCTTTTAATTGCAATCCAGAGTATCTTGATTTCTGACTCTCACTTTTAATCATGTTCCAGGCAGTGCTCTCTGTGTCAATGGCACAGAGGAGCTGTCGGGTGTTTTCCCCTCTTTGGCAGACTACAGACCACAGGGCCTGGGCCCTGGAGAAACAGTCCTAAACTCTCCTAGAGTCTACTTTTTAGAAACAAATTTCAAATTTGCCAGAGAAGAGTTTGGAAAAGACCATGTAATTTATTTAATGGAAGACAAGGTGTGAATCTACTCATTAAAATTCATAATGAGATGCATCTGGCATCTTAACACTTCTTACTATTCTGCAAATAGACTTTGTTAAAGGCCATTTTGCTCTTTCTAGCAGGACTACATGGCACAGATAAAGGGTTTTGAATTGCAGAAATGAGAATACGTTTTCAAGTCTATTACCTCCAATTTCCAGTCATTAAATGATTCAGTGGGAAAGTTTCTGTTTTAACTTTAGTGACCTCTAGCAGGGACACCAAGCCAAAGTGACTCTTGAAGAAGACTGTAGGTCCCACATTTTTATATATACATTTAGAAACAAATGGAGGGATGGCTAAAAAGCAGTTCAGCCTGTTCCTCCCAGTCTGACTCAGATCAGATTTCAACCAAAATAATGTTTCCTCTAAATAGCCATTTGTCAGTGTAGTGGGAACGAATGAGTAGCATCATTCCATTCTTTGCTGAACAGGACTCCCTCCACCTGAGAGATGTCCATCACACTGGAGACTCAGCAAAGGAGCCAAGGGGAAGCAGAGAGCTTTCTACCCTCTGGAGTGAACTATCCCCTTTACCCCATCAAGGTTAAAGGATTTGGGTGGCTCAAGGAACATTTTTCCATTCACATGTTTTGTTCTCACTTCAGTCTCTGGAGCTGCCAGAGACTGATGCTCTACATTTTCCTTCTGTCACCGCTGCTCTACATTTTCTCTCTGAAGAAAGTCAAAGGGAGGTTAGGACACAATTCAAGCCCTGAGCAAAACAGCAAAATGGTTTCACCTTTCCACCCCTCCTCACCCCAGAGGCAGTGGGGTAAAGAGCTCTCTTGCCAGCAGATGTTATGGTAGGGGTCTCCTCCATCAACTTGGGCCGATGGGACAGGAATGTCCTGTGTCTCCCTCTGCTCGCCTATCACTCTCTGGAAAAGTCTGTTTCTCTTGAGTGACTCTTAACAGAGCCTAAGTGTTTGGCTACCTGGACTTTTAACATTTACACTGATGATGGAGGGTAAAATAACACAAAACCAGAAATGTGAAGCAGAAAGGAAGGTATTTCTCCAGATGTAGAAAGCTCAGGAGCATTAGTAGTTCAGGAGCATGCATAACTAAGACTGTATGCATGGAGTTACATATAGATACATAATTGTGGAAGCTTGATCTTGCAAAACAAGTTTTTTGTATTTTAAATGGATGCCATGTGGGATATATTTGCTTACGGTCTTAGAGATAGGCTACATCTCTGACACATCTTTCTTAATTTAAACATTTCCTGAGTAAAATAGAGGATTTATTCCACAGAGTGTGCTGTTGGATAGCTCATGCATAAATTTGTTCAAAGTTACACATATGGCTATACGTAGCTCCAGCTGATTTCAGTGAGGCTGCTTTGTAGGAAATATGCCACCCACGGTCACCTACATTTGTGCCATCTAGTCCCATGTTAGGTTTAACATAACAGAAAACAGTTTCCAGTAGCCTCATGCAGAACAGCAGTTACAACGGTCACTTATGATTATCAGGGTGGTATGATGTACTTCACATAGCAGATTTACGCATCAAGCATCCTGATGAAGCTGATGCTCAAATAATAAGGGGACCTAGAGAAAAATAAGCAGACTGTGTCGTTTACCAGAAAGAGACTGGATGCCAGTCTGGAGCTCTTGTCGAGAGCTCCTTCTCAGTGGCAGTAGGCACATGTAAGAGACAATCTGCATAACCCATAATAAAAAGAGTTGTGAGTTATGTTTTGTCTCATAGTTTCTTGCCCTACTCATTTCATTACTTACTGCAGTTTTACTGGTGATTCTGATCATTTTCGTTTCTGCTATGACACGAGATTTTTAAAAGTTATTAATCTCTGTGTAGATTCTCAGGTCTCACACATCTGCGTGCAGTAGTAAAGATTATACATTAGCTAATCATTGCAATATTTTGTACCTTTGCTGTACTGAGAAACAGGAAAGCTAATGCAGTCACTCAGAACAGCAAGAGATTTGCACAATATGCCCTAACCAACTATCCAGTTACTGAGGAGGGAACTATATACATAAATATCAGCTGCTGCTAGTAAAGGAACCTTAATTAGTAATATTAAAGTGTTCATCATAGTAAATGTTCAGAAGCATTTATGCTGCTTTCACAGCTTCTGCTCAGGATTCTGTCAGTAAATATTTTTAAAAAGAGGGCCTTCCTTCCCCTTTGACCCTTCTTATGTGATATTACTAAAATAATTGACTCATTTTAACAACTCCCTCTCAATGTATACTCGACTTCTGCTTTCAGCTTTTAAATAAATACTGTATATCTGTATACCCTCTCTGGTAACCGCTCAGCCCTGATCTGCTGTAGAGCGGTGGAGCAGATCAGGACTATATACCTGCAACTGAAGCAGGACACCTTGTGCAGAGATCAATATTAGGTTGAGCAGTGGTGTTTCAGGAGCAGGACGTGTTTTTGAGGAAATACAGATGCACATCACCCATAGTCAGTTTGGCTGCTTTCACAGTGGTGCCTACATGACTGAAGGAGGGTAGAGGAGAAAATAAGCCTCAACTGCGTGGACCTATGAAAAATGAATGAAGAAAATTCTTCCTTACAAATTCACATAGGTGTATTTAATTCTTAGCATGTTCTTCAGAAATGCTTTCTTCCATGTAAGCTTCTGCGTCCTTTGGAGGTAGAATATTGACCCACCTGAAGCCAGTGAAAAAAGTCTATTGAATTAAGTAAAAATCACAGTCAGGATTTCATACATGGGAAATACAAACTGTTATCTAATAGGCCCTGTGGTACCACACTTCACTGGTGCAAGATGGCGTTTCAGACACTTTTGCTTGCAAACACAACACTAACGCCTCCGGTATTTCTAGTGAAACCCACATTTCTGGATACAGATTTTTGCTCCATGTTAACCATAGTCCTGTATTTCTTATGGTTGTATATTCTAAAATCAAGACAAGAATTTTTAAAGAATTTAAAGTACTTCAGCTAGTAAAATCTAGGGCTTTAATTTTCTCTCTTCTAGGAAAAAAATGAAAAGCTATATAATATTTTCAGTTATATAGAATGTGCCAAGTGTGCTAATAAATATTAATAAAATATATATTTGAGATGAGTTATCCTTCACAGCTGCAATTTGCCACAGAGTCATTGACATTAAAGGTGTAAAAGATCCCCACATCAACTCATCCAGTTGATCCACTGTGCAAAATCAAAACTATTACTCTTATTTGTTGAATTTAATTCAGTTCTTTTTCCATTTTTTTCTGAATTATTAAAAACCTAAAAAGAGATGATTAGAGGCTGTGAAGTCATATGGAAAATGTCCACAAAGTATGGATTTTCTCTACACCAATTTTAAACATCTAAGAGCTGGTCTTCTACTCTGGGCCAGTTAGTTTCTTATAGCGAAAAAGGAAAGACAGGTCTCTTCAGGCAATCATTCACCTCATTCTTATGTGGGTGTCTAGTATCAGTGAGAGGAGCCATCTTCTCAAAGTGCCTTACCATCTTCATTGATTAGAAAGAGAGCTTAGATAACTACACTAGACCAGGTACCAACTCTTAGATGGTTAAATTTAGATAATGCATATTCCATTCAAAGTGATTTTATTTTCTGTTCAAGTCTTTTGGAAATGGCTAATTAAAAATAATAACAGTTGTAACAAACCTTTCATAATTTTTCGACTATTTCTTCCCACAGGTTGTTCTGGATTATTCAAGAACATCTTCAACTGTTTTCTCTTTGCTTTCCATGGTGTGCAAGCGGCTGTGTAAGTCTCATACTGTTGTTTCATTTTCCATCTCAGTAACTTTAATCAGAGCATGGTCTCTGAAGACGATGGAGCCTTTATTCTGCACTGACCAAGTGCCAGTGGCTCTCGCTAGTTCTGATCCAATATGGGAATGTCCCCAGCTTTTTTAGGACTCCATGTAGCTATGGCACTTTCATTTGCAGAAGTAAGGCCTAAGCATTTCTGCTCATATAGTGACTTGGTTATTTAAGGAAAGTCAAAGAAGGGAGTAAGAGATCCCAAAATAGCCATGTTTGACCAGACTAATTTTAGCTGTCTAAAGATGAGACTGTCTCAGTGGTCAATGGGAAGAGAGCAAAATCTCCAGGCGGTGGTTTGTGCCTGGCTAAGGTTGCTGTCTGAGGTGTCAGTGAACCTCGGCAAGTCACACACTCTCTCTGTTGATGCCTAGCTACAGTGAATGCTTAATCTTTAAAGGTCTGTGGTTAAATGAGGTGCCCCCTCCCACCCCATCACCCCAGTGCCCAATTCAGCATGACTTTCTGGGGTCTGGAGAGAAGTGAAGTGAATCCCACTGCTACTATACACTGAACACTTAATGTGGAAATAACTAAATGAATCCCAGCTTTACTATCAGAACCTATTTATCTGTTATATTTGCTCTTTTTTTATTAGCACATGGTAGAAGTGTGGTTCTGACTCAAAGAGGTTTTTTTTTTATTTTATTAGAACAGAATCCACTCTGCTCTTTTCCTAGAAGTATATTGCCTACAATTTTTCTCAAAAATAGCAAGGATCCCCTATACTGTAGTTGTGTTCTTCTAAAGGAACTATGATACAAAAGTGGCAAAATAAAATTGGTTTTCCAGTTTTTCCCCTTCTTCAGCTGCAGACACCTGCAACAGCCCATGATACAACCAGTATTTTAAAGAGATAGCTCAGCCGGACCTTCAGCATAATACTCTGTCTAATCATACCCAGATGCCCACCATTATTATTATTATTGTTGCTACTATATTTTTCTTTACTGCTAAGTTAGCATCAGTCATGAAAATTAAATTCTTTTCCTTCAGTCCATGTGATATGTGTTCAGCACATCATTGTTGATCTTTGCCATTACTTTTTGTAAATGGAAAGGGCCGTGTCTTCCGACACCCTTTTTACCCCATCAAATTCCATGACAGCATAGAGTAAAAGAACTCCTATCTTACAAAGATATCAAAATTCATGCTAATTCGGAGTTTTTTAGGGCTCAGATATATTTGCTATCATTTCCCCAGCTTTCTCATAGAAAATTCTGTTATTTTTTATATATTTCTTAGTTATGGCACAGTCCAAAATTTGGGCCATTATCTGTCTGGGGTCTTCCCTCTCATTTATCATCATTTTCTGCTCTGTATCTGTCCAGTTGTCTTTTTCTTTCCTTTAATTTCTGTTTCATGGTCCCCAGATAGAGAATGAAATATTAGGTTTGTCAAGCGTATATCATTGTTTAAATGCCTGGAGATGATGGGTTAAACAGCCCAATCAATGAAACAAACCTCCAGTGCATTGCAGCTACTGCAAGTGATGTTCCCTCTGGCTGTTTAAGACCTACCAAGTCAATAACCTATTAATATCATACTCTGCTAGGGTCAGCGCCAAACAAGTCACACGTCTTTTCAAGGCATTCAGCTTATGGGTGGATTAAATGGAAGGCTGTTGGTCCTTTGGTGGCCTTAAAAAAACTGTATTTTTTTAATCTTCTTGCGAGATTAAACCTTGTTGACTGTGAAATAAATTAAAAATTAAAAATGGATCAGATGATAGTAGTTACTGTAGCTACATAAAATCATAGCATAACACAAACTGCACCACCAGTAACTCACATGGAACCATCACTCCTCTTTAGAATCTGATTATAATTTACTGCTATAGACTGCAAAATAAGTCAGCAAATGTGACACATACTTTGCTCTCTATATATACTGTGAGAAAATGTTTAGTCCCGTCCCTGAAAGGAACAAGTTCAAAGTCTTCTCTTTTTATAATATGTCCAAAATAGAATCACTGAGTACAAATAGGTAAGATGCCATTTAAAGTACCATCTAGTGTCACCATTTACAGTCAGTTATTTTTCATACAAAAACCATTCCAACCATGAAAATTGAGAGCTGAATTTTACCCAGGGTGCATTTTTAGGTCACAGAAGCTCTCTGCATGCATCTGGAGAAAACTTTTCCTACTATATCAAGCTGTAATTCATTGCACGAACCTGCAGACCTTGCCGTGATTAGTACAAGTGGTTAATAAATAGTATGCCAATGTGAAAAAGGGTTGTAAGACCTCCTGAGAAAGCAGCATTTAGTCTGAGCTTTGTGAGCACAAGCTGGGATATTCCCAGCTCCAAAATAGATGTGGCTTGAGAAAATGATTTTTAAAAAATCCAAAACATATCTCAGCAGGTTCTAATCGAGAAGGATATTGACTCTGAAATAATCTGTTGGATTAATTTGTACCCAAGGTTGTACCTGTTGGTTTGCAATAGGTTGTCTACTTCCAGGCCTGCTGTAGCCCATTCTGGACTAGAACTGGAAGAAATTTTTCAGACTTCCTTGTCATGAGCCTCTCCAAGTGCGAACACAAGAGAACTGAGGCACACAGCACAATGTCATTGGGAAGATGTTGGCAGAAGGCATCAAAAGAGATCCCATTGCCCTCCCACATGTCATTAACAAACCACTCAATTCAAGGTGGTTAGCAGGAAAATTAATCACCGCCTCACAGGTTCTTGCTAAGGTCACAGAACCAAGGGGCCTGGGTCTCTGCATATGTCCTGTCCAGCCCCTGTGGTCTCAGACAATATTCCCTCTACAGCTGTTTGTGCAACAGGCATTTTAATTGTGTCCTGGGAGAGTACTGCATTACTGGATGCAGGTGTAGGAGAAGTGTCCAATTCCAGTCCTGATCCTGTACAAACGTTGTTTTCAAAACGCAAGAACTGAAGGTCTCTCACTTGGTAGAGTTATTTTTCATTCAGGAGGTCTTAGACAGAAACCAATGATGAGGAGGGGAGAAAGAGATGAAAATCAGTGGAAATTTCCAGATCAAGCCTTACATCTGATGTGCCTTCAAGAAGAGTGAAGATGAAGGTATCGAAGGGTTGAGGCTTAGTCCTGGAAGATGGTGGCTGATTCAGTCTGATACAGCAAAGTATGATGTTCATACAATGTTTAATGCCAAAGAATAATTTCACTGGCTTCAGGAATGAATGTTGAATGAATGCCAAACCAGTGGTTAAGGTCTCCTTGTAAATATCCTTCGAGGAACAGTCTCTAACTAAAAATAAATAAATAAAAAAGAAGCCACATCAACACAGAAAGCAAAGAAATAAACAGCACATTCAATCTTCTCCACACACAAGAATTTGCACAGGGTTCAAAATACATTGGCCCAAATTAAGCAGAAAAGAAAGAAAAAGTACCTATCTCATCCCTGATTATAAAAGAAGAACTTCAGGGGCTCGCGGTAAAGCCTTCTGGCAGAAAGAAACTTCAAAATCTATCCTTTTTTCCCCTTAACTGAGAACCCCCTTTGAAGTACACTGCAAAGGATTCTGCCTGTCCCCAGAAGCCCTATGCAGTGCCGCTAGCCATCAGCTCCCACCACTTCTGAAATAACATCCCACAGACACTCCGAAGGAGCAGCACACCTACATTTCCTAGCAGATAACTTATTTAGTATACGAGCTCCTGTTACCCACCAGGCCAAAAGAAAAAGCGCTGTACCCCTTTGGTATTATCCCTGATCCCCAAGAGGAGGGATCAGCTCTTCCATGAAACATCAAATAACACGTTGCAGGCACAGTGGATTTGTGCGTGTGTGTGACTAGGTTGTGTAATTTACACAACGCTCTGTGGCAGAGTTTGGGGCCACATCGCTTCGCTGCTGGGAAGGTTTGCTCTCTGCATCCCTCCAAAGCTTAGCATTCATGAAAGCATTACACCAGCCCAAAGAAGAGAAATACAAAATTCTTGTATCCCAGGTAATGGCTAAATATCCTTCTCAGATGCAATGTGTCTTCTGAAACCTAAAACATGAGTGATTTTTTCCTGCCATGCCACAGAAAATTAAAGTTACTATCGGTATAGTTAATTTATACTGACTAATACCAGGGTGTTTGCTTGAACAATAAATCCTTTTTTTGGATCCTTCCAAGTTCTTGGCCTCAGTAGCCTCTTGAAGTAGAGCCAGTGGAAGTTTTCTCCACCCACCCAAGGGAGCAGGGAAGTCTTTTTGCTAGTGCTGTTGCCTGCTGCACCAATTAAAGGAGTAGAAAATGCATTCTGGAAAACTGTACTGAACAGTCAAGAAGGTGAATTGAATGACAACCAGGTCTCTATGACTGAAAGTCTCTGTGCTTCTTTTACCCACACAGATATTTTCCAGGTCATCAGAGAAGAACCAAGTAAGACATCTCAAAGCCACCTCATTAGACACTCTTTGGGGATCAGGACCTTCACTGTTAGAGCTTAGCCATACCACCATGCAGTAGGTCAGCACTGAGATACGTTAGATGAGGATCTGCACCTAAAATGTTTTATACCTCTCTGTCATGGCTGCCTTTGCTCCAAGGACTACCCATGAATGTGGGCACTGGCAGTTGACAAAGGTCCTATTATAAATAAAGGCAAAACGTTTTCCTGGGTTGCCAATGTTGTGTTTTCTCAATGCCCAAGTACCATGTCTGCATCTTTCAAACACAATAGGCTCCCCTGCTTCCCGTTGCAAGTCAGTGATAAATCCCTTATGCCTCCTCTTCCGCTCCTCTCTCCCAAAACAGCTGGCACCAAATAGCGCTGCATTCCCACAGGCTGTTGCAGTCACAGGGATTTAAGAGTACACCACCATCCCTTCAAATCCCACTCTGTGTTTTCCAAATATCACCATGTCCCTTTGCTGGGATGAAAGCCAGGTACATGCAAGCAGCTGAGATCTACTGCTATTTTCCTTTTGTATGTTATTTGCCAAATCTATTAACTGCAATCCCAATCAGGCAGAACTAAACCTGCCCTGAGAGTGTGGTGGTGTTTCCAGTAAGATGAAGTCAGTGAATGATATGTTTATATGTGCTGTTCTTCTTGATCCTAGAGCTCCATTCAACCTGTTGGAGTTTCCCTTGCGAGCTCCATCTTTCCCCCTCCCTGCTGCCTTCCCTTATTTTGGTGCAGAGAAGCCCTTTCCATGCTGGCTCATGGACCCTTTATTAAAGACCTATAAGGAAACATGGTCCATGACGGTAGCATTCAGAGAAATAGTTAAACCCATCATTAAGAAACTTTATCTTCTGATTAAAGTTTTTCATATCTGAAATATACATCTTTTGTCTAGGTTTTAGGAAAATAACCAGCACATGGTAAGGATAGTGTGAAAAAAGGAGCCCTTGAATCCATGTTAAAGTAGTCCGCATCACTTCAATTTCCACATCACTTCGGAGTTCCTTTCTTCCTCATTAATCTTCTGTGTAATCCCCAGTATTGTCAAAGTTTTGTGTTTTGGTTTTTTTTTTAATCCATATATCAGCCACAGAAATATGTTAAGATGAGAGTATGGGGAAGGGTCCACAAAAGAAAAAAGAATCAAACACTGAACTAATCAACAACATGAATACTCTAGTGTTTGATTGACTGAGGATATTAAAAGAACATAATATAAATACATGTCATCATATTCTGACCCAGAATGACCAGGTATGATTTCAACTTATTAGTTCAATTAATTTTCAACTGTGCTCTCCAAAACATACTTAAATGTTACTACTATGTGATATTCTGCCTTTTCAGAAACTGCATTTTAAAAAATCACACATTTGTATTCCATCAAATAACTTGTATCTAAGGTTTTTCAGATGTTCTGCAATAGTTTTATGAACATAAAGCAGGATTTCTAGAAGTGTGCAGTCTTTGCCTCTTTGCTGTACGGTTAAAGTCAGAGCAAATTTTACCACGAGTTCATTGCACACCCAGTACAACATAACAGCCAGTGGCAAAATCTAGCATTTAAGAAAAGCTGTAACTTTATCAGGTAAACAACCTCTCCTTTCTCTGCTCCCATCGTAGTACACAGTGGCAAGCTAAGTGAAAGGTGGCCCTTACAAGCATGAAACAAACATGGAGGAGGCTTATCTTCTCTGCAGTATTTTCTTTTCCCTTCTGGAATTTATTATGATGTTTATAGGGAGATGCTTTTAAATATTAGTGTATTGCTAATTTGCTTCTAGGAAGCAAAGCAGTGGCAGATCTCTTTGTGAGAAAAAGCAAACTACTTCCAAGAATTAAACAAAATAAACACGCTTGGTCAGTGTGTCCTCTGTCCCACCTGATGTTGTCATTTCTGCCCAGTGAAAACAGGCGTTTTATTTTGAGCACTCCTGAGGACTTCTGGGGTTAAGGTTCTGTTTGTTACAGGCAAAATCAGCTGATGACACTTCAGTAAAGGGTTGATTAAAAATCAGCTGGGAAAATATTTATTGTTCACCTTGTCCAGAGGCAAGAGTTTCGGTCACAGTCTTGGTTCAGACATTGCTCTGTCAAGGATGGCCAGGAGACCGTCAACGATGGCCCTGGGAGTCTGACACCACAAAATGAGGTCTCAGCTGCTTTACCCTGTGCCAACACAGTTAGTGCAACTCTGCCATTCAAGGAAAGCTTTTTCTTTGCCCCTTTTTATTCCTCTTGAGAATAATAAAAATGGAACCGAATCCCAAGTAAATCCCAGGAATACAAATCCCTGCTCATTTAGACATTTGTCTTTAGAGGAGAAAGAACTGAAATAGATACTTCGGATTAAATGTCTCATCGGGGGAATAAGTGCTGGGAAAGACATGGTGTTTCAAAGGAAGGAGATTTCACAAACACAGAGAACAAAATTGGGTCACCTATCATGAGGCTCTAGGCAGCTGGTGTGCCCAGCATTTGCTAGTTCCAGCTCTGGACTTCTCATCTTCTGGGGAATGAACAAGAAGTGCCCATACCCTTCTGTGTCAGTACAACTTTGGCCTCTAGTTCTGCACGTTAACAGTCATGTTGATTCAGATGGAGTTGTTTCAAGATAACTGTTGCCTCCTTCTTGTATATGTACAGTGGTGACACGGTGATGCATGCATTGCATGTGTTTTGTCATTATATATGCTCTGCACACTCTTTTATTAAAAAATACAGCAAAAAGAAGAAACGAGAACAGAAGAGAAACAGGGTTTATGCTACAACCTTTCCTGAATGTTCTTTTTGACGGGTATCACTAATGCATTATTTTAAATCCAAATATTTTTGTTACGTACAAGTTATGGCATCATCACTGGGAAAAAGCCACGTCCACATCACTGGCTACAAGGTTTGGTACATCCAGGGTTGTCTGGTTTGTTTGTTGTTTTTTTTTTCTCTTCCTGTGCTTTATACTCAGCAGATTTTGATTATGATGTCCTTCTTGTATTAAAAAGGAAGCTGTTGTTGAGTGTAATGTGTATAATGACACCACTTTCATTGTAATGCAGAATGCATAGCTTCAAGTGTTTGCAACACTTTAGCCAGTTCCTTTCAAATTGAAAACAGACACAGAGCCATTCTGAATGCAACCTGCTAGGTCCAGCCACCAATCTTGTGGCTGACATCTCTACAAACAGCTCAGCGTCCACCGAAGTTGAGGAAACTTCTAACAGCATTGCTCTTCAGTGCCTCAAGTTTTAAAAGTAATGTACAAATGGTGATTTCTTTCATAAATCGCATTAAAGCAAAAGATTGGTTTTCCTAGGGAGAGAAGCATAGTCATTTTTCACAAATCGAAAGCATCTGGTCCAAACAGAGCAGTGCATTTAATATATCACTATTTTATTCATGTCATTTGTAAACAGAAAAATATCCTTGGCAATGTCAGTATTTTTTCTCCTCTTTTGCCCTTTAAAAAATGCTGATAAATTAAGCTTCCCTCTGCATCTGTGAGCTCAAACTGAAGGGCAGAGACCCTCTGAGGCAATACAAGGCACACAGTTTTCACACCCAAACCTCACCAGGTACAGGTTGTATGGACTGAGCCTCAGGAGATATACTCTGAATCCCGTCTTTCCAGAGGCACAGAACCCGTCCAGTTGAAGAATAGTTGGGAACTCTCCCAGTCTCACATTTGCATTTTCTTCTCCCCCCCCTCAGCAGGTGACTGTCCATGGGGGAGAGAAATCTCCCACCAGAGGCTGAGAGCCCTGAGCTCCCCCAGTTCATAACCAGGGGCAGCGCCTCTGCCACCAGCGAACATCAGTGCCTAAAAAGCAGCACTGTGCCAAATCCATGCAACACATACTGGAGGGGTCACTAAAGAAGCCAAACGTCAGGGAAATATTTTGAACAGAGTCACCATCCATTTGCCTCTTCCCCAGTTTCTAGAGGCTAGTGCCCAGACCCTGGGGAGGAGCTTCCTAGTGCATAATACAAAGTAATGGAGGGGACAACTTCAGTAAGAGAGTTTCTCGCATAGTGTTGCCAGGATCCGTATTCTGTTCATTGTCATTCAATACCTTTAACAGTGCTCTGGAAGAAAATACAAAACATTTGCAGTAAAGTTTACTAGTGATTCAAAGTTGGTAAAGTCCTAAATTAATGGTAGAGGCAGGTCAGGTGAACAGTCTAGGTTGCTTGATAAACGAGTCTCCTTTGAACATCAGATGTTATTGATATTTCCAAACATGATGTAATACATCTCAGAACAACAAAAAAAAAGAATTTTAGACTCACAAGATGCAAATCCCTTGGCCCGGACTGTGCTGACCCTAAAAACCCACTTAATGCCCATATTATATACCATTGCAAATCTCCCAGTCCAGTGCTTTGGCTGTGAGGAATAGTAAATTTAAAAGCAGAGGAATTTCAAACAGGGAAGTGAATTGCGTCTAAACAGCACCACTGAGAACATTACGGGAATATTGTCCCCATTCTTTCAGCCACTTCAAAAAAGATGCAGGAAAAATGTGAAAAGAATCCAGAAAACTATTACGATTCATTCAGAATTATGGAATAGTCCACTATGTGGTAAGAAATAAGGTAATTCAGTGTGCTCAGTTTCTTCAAAGAAGGGTAAGGGCAAATTTATGATGCCTTATAAAGCTCTACCTGTTGAAAAGAAAGAAACTTTGCTGGTAGCAGATGGCTGTCTAATACAGCAGAGGCATAACAATCAGAACCTGAAAACTTAATCTTCACAAATGCTGATTAGAAATAAAGGACATTTCTTTAACAGTGCCACTAATTAACTAATTGGACAATTATAAAAGGATGCAGTAGACTTTTGAACACCATGGAGTATTTATCTGTTCATTGCAGAAATTACTAGTTAATATCTCCAGATAGCCCCACACAACTCTGAGGTTAGACAATGAGACCACTTCCATAAACAGATGAATCTCTTGCCTCCTCTTGTTGCCAAAAGAGTCATTTCTCTTTGTGCCATTGTGCGTACCTTAGTGTATTAATCCAGGCACGAAGAGATACAACATAAATGCATTGCTGTTGGTTTTTTTTTTTTTTTTATTTCAATGTCATTTCAGTCTGAAGACCCCTTGTACAAGAATACAAGAATATGCTTTTGCTTAATATTTTAGGAGAAATTGAAGCCAAGGATTTGTTCAGGGAGGGTTGTGCCTTTCTGAAAGGAAAATGAATATATTGGATAGAGAATAATCAACTTCTAGAAGATGAATAGTTGTTTACCTGGTCAGGTGGGGAAGGAGCTCTATCTCGCTAGGCATACAAATCCCCCTGCTCACTGTAGGTGCACAGAGGAGGCAATTGCACAGAGAGGAAAAAATGAGGGGGATCTCTGTGTAACTTAAGCACGCTCAAGTCTCTTGACAAGTGCCGCAGAAAAGCTTAACTTTGCCAGAGTACTGATGACAAAGGTTTCATGAATTACAGCATTGGGGAAGGTGGGGGTGCAGGTGATGCAGCCCTGTGGTCCATTTAGGTACCTGAACATACAAGTAAACTTTGAAGGTGTCAGTCTTTTAAAGTTAGCTGTACAGTAACCGAGATCGTGTTCTCTCAACCCTCTTCCCCGCTCCCCTCTCCTCTCATTACTAAGAACATGTCGTAAGACAAATCACTGTAGAGAGCCTATCTTTTAATCAGGCTCTGAACTCTCCATATCACTGTGTGTTTGCTGAATTTGATTTTGGTTTGCATTTTCTTTTCCCTCCATAAAATACTCCAGGAATATCAGGTACCCAGTCTTCAATGGGTTGGTTGGTACTTGATGTCACTGGTCTCAGAGCTATTCACTGTGAATAATGTTTGGTCCTTTTTTTATTTTAATTGCTGGAATGGCTGTGGATATAAGTTGCTCGACACAAAAGGGTGACAAATAATGATGAAAGACACTAGAGTGCTCTCATGTGTAGCTTGGACCAGAAGGAGAAAAGAGATTATTGCAGCTGAACTGGTCACATGGAATTTGCTGGACCTGCCTGCTCCCACCCCCTCCAGCCCCTCTCCGGGAATAGTGCTCTTAGAAGCTAAGAAAGACACAGTTGGCACAAAAAAAAAAAAAAAAATTGATCCTATTAACAATGACCTTTAGAAATTTCAAGGACATAACGCTGCCTTTGTGAAGAGTAAACAGATGCATTGTCAAATAGTTAAAGAACAGAGTTGCTCCTGGATCTGTCATTTACCTCCTCATGAACTGGAGCTCCAAACTGTAAAGAGCCAGGAGGAAACTGTGGCAGCATGATTATACAGTTAAAGAGACAAATACTTATGTTGGTCTTCTCAGCGATTGATACTTCTATTATATTTTTAATTAACATTTTAATCCTTTAAAATCATTTTAATCCTCGGGAAGCATGTTACAGAGTGAAATCATTGCTATGAAAAGTGTCAAACAGATAATAGCTAAAATTAATGGTTTTGTGATATATCAAGTTTTCAAATTGTTCTTTTATTAAAAGAGCCTGACATTTTTCATTACAGCGAGCAGGGCTTTCTGAATAAAAAGTGAGCGTGTACCCCAGATTACAGAACATTTAACTATTTGCATGATAAAGTCCTTGTCCTGGTTTTCCTCCCGTTTGAAACAGTTGCCAATAGACTAGATAAATATCTTTTGTGGTGGCAGAACGCAGCGCAAACCAAGGTGTCCCGCTCTCCTTCTCCCACTCCTTCTTGTTTTAGCCAGGGCTCTTTGTAGCCCACAAAGCCCTTTCCCATGCACGGGCGCTGGCTGCCCTTTGCGAGAAGGGCAGGGCTCAGCTGGGGGGTTCACCGTGCGCTCCGCTCAGCTGATAGGCATTGCACGCCCATGTCAGGGGCTGCTCTCCCTCCTTCTTGGCTCAGAGTGTCATTGGCGGTTTTCTCATTTAAGCGGTTAGAGGCAACCTCTGAAAGGCTGTAACTCATAATAGGATAAATAACTGTGTGCATAATTGCGAAAACACTTCAGTAAGTGGATACGAGCTGCCGCGGACCTCATCTTTAGACCTTTCAAAACACACACGCACACACAATTCCTTCTCTCGCGGTCAAGCTCTTCCTTTCTGACATCTCTCGGTGTAGTACACGCAAAAGCTGGCACGCAGAAACTGTAAATCTCCTACTTACCGGGAGCCATCAATAGCTGTATGTACCAATTGTGACCCATAGGAAATGGCATCATTGTCTCAAAAATAAAATAATAAAGCAATTCCTCTAAGAACTAGCCTTTTCTTAGAATCACTTCAGTATTTGGTCTTTAATACAGCATCTTGTCAAACATGCTGGTCCAGCAGTAAGCAGAGTCCTCTTTCCGTGGAAGTTTTACAGTATTTTACTTGGATACAGTTACTTCACAGGTTTTCTTCTTTCCCCTTGTATATTTTCTTCTTGAAATGGAGAGTAAAACATTTCCTGGGCTAGTAAAAGAATGCTGAAAATGAGAGAATGAGTGATCTCGTTAAAAACTGTTGATTGCCAGCAGATGTGCTACTGGGTATGTGTTGGATAATGCGAGGCCTTTTGAAGAAGTCCGTCTTTTGTACTAGGGAGACCTGTGTAATAAGCTGAGTGTAATGAAACCACAAGTAATAAGCTGCCCAATATTTAATGTCTGGGGTCACCAATTAAGGGAATGTATGAAACATTGCAATGAAATGTTTCCCCAACCCACCCTACCTCTGTTTGGGTGTACAAAGCTCAATTAGGCACTCGAGCGAGCCCGTGAGAGTTTGGAGATCTGATTTAACAGAAACTTGCATAAATACTTTAAAGCATTGGGCTGATATTCCAGGAGATGTGGTTTATTATCTATCTCTGCTACTAACTTGCTGAGAGCCCCCAGACACATCAGTTCCTTCTCTCTCCTTCCCAAAAGGAGGATAAATGGTGTTTCAGTTCCCTGGGACACCTCTGTGACTTGTCACACGCAGCCGATGCGAGGCGAGCGTGCTGTGGCTGTGCGTGCGTGCCCACCTCTGCACCCAGGGGACCTGGGCTCTGCAGGGGCTGCAGCACGAAAGGGTGAGGGCAGCAAGCTGGGCACAAGAAATGCCCTCTTTGAGGGTGCACGAACATGAAACTGGAAGAACAAATAGCCTGATTCACAGCTGGTATCCATCTGTCACTGTTTCAAATGAAAGTCAGTCATAACCCAATCACATCCCCATGAAGTCAGCACTAGATCTTTCTCAGGGAGTCGCAGCGTGCCCAAAACCTCCAGCCAAATTTAACCCATTTTATCCTTAATAGGAAGCCATGTGCCACATCGGGCCTTATGTCCACGCTGCCCCAGCTGCATCAGCCTCCAGCTAGTTTTCTGATGATGTCAAAGTTGTTGGGTTTGACCTCAGAAGCCATGTCTGGTTTGGGTTCCCGGCAGCAGAGGTGTCCTCGCCACCAGCGGTCCCGCGGGAGCCTGGCAAGTGGAAGCACCACCAAGCCCCAGGTTAAACTGGGGAGTCGGGAGGCAGGCAGCAGGTCGCTTTCCCTGCAGGCTCCTTGACTCTGGATTTTGGTACCCCCTACCCTTTCAAGGTCAAGGCAGTGACCTTGAGGGCAGGCTACAAGGTCTGTTTATTTTCCCAGGCTCTCTCTTGCAGTGGGAGTGGGGCAGGGGGGTGAGAATGGCAGGGAGAAGGTAGCATCCTCAGTGGGGGGAGGCAAGGGGGGGCTACTTCTGCTGTGGCCATGCACAGCTTGCACCCCAGTGTACAAACTAATTAAGACACTTCCTGTATTACATAATAAAGACTCATACATTGAAATAAGGCCACAAAATAAAAAGTGGCATAAATCCAATATTGCTAATAGTAAAATACTTTTTTACCTAGACAGAAATTATTCCAAAATCAAAATGAGGAAATAGTGATGTGTGGGCTTAAAAAAAATAAACAGATCCATTTTTTTCTCACAGAAAGTGCATGTAAGCTGTAGATCCTGATCCGCATTAATTAAATTTCACTTTTAGAAAACAGTAGTGCAAATTCCCCTTAATCCACGATGTCTGACTTAACCTGGGGGGGTGGGCAAGATTTCTGGATTCCCAGCGAAGATCTTTCTTGCATCCACTACAGAGCCTTACTCTTTATTCCTCCGTACAGTGAAAGAAATGAGAGGGGTTTGAACACTGGAAAGAAAAAAAAAAAGGCAAAGCAAAAAAAAAAAAAAAAAAGACGCCTTCTTTGTGTCCTTATCTCTCCCGATGCGTGTTACATGTTGCAGCAAAGAGCAGGGCCGCTGAAGCTGAGCCCAGAAATCCAACTGGATTTGACGACGCCCCCAGTAAACAGCGTGGCACAAAAGTCCATTGTGCTATGAGATAACTGCGGGGCTGAATGGGGGAGGCTGTCACGGGGGGGATTGTTGGGCCAGTCACCATCGGATCACAGTCGAGGCCTGAATTCCTTTATGGTTCATCAGGGCCTGTTGGTACCACAGAAAGTGTCATGATCCTTTTTTTCACTGGGGCCAGATGGTGTCCTTTTTTGAGGCCTTCCTAATGCCCGGTTTTCCACATGTAAAACTCCTGGGAAAATGACCTAACTCACAGCTGCTTAGTGAGGCTTGAGCAGGTCTTTAGAAAGACTTCTGTCAGGAACAAGGCGGTCGTACCACTCTGGAGGAGCAGGGGGAGGCCGACGCCACAAACCTACCCCTCGCCAGCTATATTTAAGTGGAAATAAAAACCCGCCCTGCCAGCGCCAGCCCGCGCGGGCCGCGGCCGTGGCCAGCTGAAAAGGTAACGTCGCCAAGCAGCTCTCTGCCAGGAGGGGCTGCGGTGCCGGCGGCGGCCGTTCTCCCTTCCCCGGCGAGCAGATGGCCTGAATAAAAACGTAGAATGTGGTCCAGAAGGGTCGGGAGAGGACAAAAAGTGAGAGGTTCCCCAGGCCGCGGCCAGCCGCCCCAGGGAGAGGGGAGGGACCCGCCGCTGAAAGGGGCTGAGGGAAAGTGGAAACTTTTGATGTCGGTAGGGTCATATTTGCTAGCCCACTGAATGATGCCCCAAGGAACGGCGGGACCGCAGGTGTGATACTTATAAAGCCCAAAGCCTTTTATATCAATAAAATAATGCCTGGCCAGAGGAGCTCTTTCAATGCTGCAAAGGATGCAAAGCTGAAAAGCTTCCGTGGTGGTGCTTATTTTCCCCAATGAAGGCATTAGCAATAATTATCTTGATAACTTTTAGCCACAGTCATTGACCTTTTAGCCTCCACCGTACATCACTTTATCAGGATGTTTTCACTTGCCTGGCTTTGCCAGGGAATTTTTTGTTGTGGGTTTATGAAAGCGTCCGTATCCGTCCTTCGCAGCTGAAGCACTTTGTTTCCAGCGGTACGTTTTTTCAGTCTGTCGGTGTATCTGCAGATATTTCAAGACCCGCTACACCTATCCTACAAGTTCTCTGATGGTATTTTTCAAAAGCCTGCACATAAATAGGCTCAGGATAAATATTAACAGTCCATTTTTATTTTACTTGTTCTATAACTGCTTTAATCCCAGTGTTAAGTACATTTCCTCTTGTATATTTTAAAGTTTAGAGTGAATATGGGAAGCTCCAATAGCATTTCTTTCCTGGACATGGCCATCTGAGGAATTAAACAGAGCTGGCTGAAAAGTAGCTATAATTGTTCAGGGGAAATCAGGAGGGGCAGGGAGGCTCCCATAAAAATGTTACGCTTTTTCAATTAAAAACTGAAAGTCAAAACTGAACAGTTCTGCTAAAACTCTTCCTTTTCTGATACTTTAAAAACCAAATTTGGTTTCAAATATTTAATTTCTGCAAAAAATACAAAAAGATGCTTACCCCAACATTTTTCATTTTCAGACTTGCAGAGAACATTTCTATGGAAGTTTTTCTTTTTTGGCTAAAATCTTTTTTTTGTGTTTTTTTAGTGCAACCAGAATCCCAGGCCTCATTTTTTGATTTTGTGCTCAGATCAGAGCGCAAAGGAAATACACCATTTGATCTCAGGTAGGTATTGTTCAAAGGTTTCTATCTGCACTTGTTAAGAATACAAGTTAACTTTGTTACAGAATATACATTCAGGGCATAGAAAGATGATACAAAAGAAAACAAGTAATTTTCCAGTCTCACCGTCTCAGCTAAAAGAATAAAAGCGGGAAAAAGTGTGTGTAAAGATGCTCCTAGTTGCTCAGAAAAGGTCCATTTTTCGGCACTGTCTGGATGTGAAACTTAAACAAAAACAATCCAAAAGCGTTTGGCCATCATCATTCTGGAGCATCTGCCTTTGACCCAAAAACTCCTGACATCCATGAGTTTCATTTCTCTTTGGTAACTTGCAGATTATTGATTTTATCGTTTGCCTGACATTTCACAGTGCATTGCCTCACTTACAGAAATGTTCAGCATTTACGCTGTGATGTGAACTGTCATAAAGTGAGGTAACATTCCATAAAATCCTAAGGGGAAAAACACTTTGATGAGATGCAGTCCAACTTGGAAGGACTGTATTTTTTCTCAAGCTGTTGTAGGCTCACTCACCCTGAAAAAGCATATTTCAGAAGGGACAAGATAATTTTAAATAAGGACTGCTGTTCTAAAGGAAAAAAGTAAAAGGATGAAATTTTTTCTTGTAACATGAACGAGAGTCATCATTGTGTAGCGTAAAAAGGAGTAAAATGCACACGTATTTGCTGTGCTCTGTTTTCGGCAGAGCAGTGAAGTTCAAGAGAAACAGCTTGTGGTTTACACTTTTGATCTGCTCAGTCCCCTTTTTGTCTTAAAATGTATCACTCGGCCTGAATGCCCCCAAGAAATCAGGCAGAGGCATCCAGCACGTACTTAGGATCTGTGTCTTGCAACAGAAGGAGCCCGAGAAAGAGAGCCAGCCCTTCTCCTGCTGGGTCAGTCACATGCAGTCAGGCTTTTGCATAGAGCTAGCCTTCTGTCTCCTTCCTTTCAGGGACAGAGTAACATTTTGTAGTGACACAAAGAAATTCTTCCCTCTCTTGATCATAAAGACCCACAGCACTAGATCCTCTTTATCAACTGCTCTTTTCTTATAGGATACGATATATTTTATTTACATATGAATTGATTGGTTTGTCCAGCAAACTTGGAAAGCTCAGTGGTTCACAAAAACATAAACCACGCTAGTTGGAGTCATTGCTGAAACTTGAAGAAAACAGCTATTGCACTGATTTGCTTAACTCTCCATAATCTATGTCCTACCCGTTATACATGTTAGTATTGCGCGGGGCTCATAGATGGGATGTAATTAGTTAGATTTTGTGGGTGACAAAGCAGAGAAATAAACTACAATGAAATTATAGCCACAGATGAAATCCCAGTATTTGGCCACATTCTTCTTCTTTTTGAAAAAAGATCCGTATAAAATGCCTGGCTTTTCATTGCCTTTGAAAGTGGCTGTGCAGTTTGTGAGAGCCTGCAGACATATCGTAGTAAGCCTTCAAAATCTCTCTTCTGTAGCTACAGGTGTGCATACGATACCAGAATGCCTCTTCTTCCAGACTCTGCTGTCATTTCTTGTACTTTCCATATGCTCCTATTAGCACGATGCAGCTTACCAACAACTGCGTGGCTTCTAATGTAGGAAAAACCACGACAAAGATAAACAACGGGGAGATTTTCTGGCTTCATGAGTTTTCTCCCTAGTCCAATCAGAATCTTGCAATCTCTCTTGGCCTGGTAACTGAGAAGCCTCAAATGAAATTACTAGGCAGAATTATAAGACAAACAAAAGTACTCCTTCACACATGGCGTACTCAGGCTTGTTGTACCACGTACCTCCTACCTAGAAGAGGATGTGGAAGCCAAATGGGCTCAGAAAGCAACTATGCAAAGCCAAGAAAGAAAAGTCCAGTGGATACCACATCTGTGTCAGGAAATTCCTAAATTATAGATAGCTGAACACAGAGAGACTCTGCCATGGGAAGGGTCACTCTGTGCTGTCCTCCTCATAAGCTTCCCCTAACTAGTTATTACTAGACACTGCCAGGGACAGGAGCAGAAGGACCTTTGGTCTGACTCCATACAGCTGTTCTCTTGTTCTTCTGTTCTTATTTTATTCCAGCAACAAAGTCTATTTTTATTCTTCTCCCTAGAACTGCGGCCAGCACACTGGAAAGGATTTTACTAGGAATCCAGACGGCTGTGACCCCATTTGTGGTACTCACAGGGACACTTCTTTGCTTTCTTCTTCTGCACAGAGAAGCTCTGTCAGAGACGTCCTCTGTCTTACCCAGCTCAAGATGCTGAAATTCATTACGACCAAAAGGCAATATACTCATGGGCCTCGGTGATTGTCTGGTAGGTATCAAAACAACATTGATGTCATAAACATGTGGTAGTTCAACACCTATGTAAAAAGTAAGGATGGCTCCTCACCAGAATTCATCTGTCACCAGATGCCTTATACTGAGAGCTTTAAAAAATGCACTTATTTAAATCACAGGAATGATGCCTCTTAAAATAACCCCAGTGTGTAGGATTCCTTTCCTTTCTGCTGACATGGATATCACTGGAGGAAAATAGGAGTCTGAAAGTCGTGGTTAAAATCCATCATAAATGTGCGGATCTGTTGTGGAAAATGCAAAATAACTAACCTTCACACACTGAGTCCCCACTCAATCCAAGCAAAGGACCAGGACCAAAATTCTGTTTCAGCCTTGGTTCCCATCTCATGTTTATTACAAAAGCCCATATCTAGCAGAGAACATCATTCATTACTGAATAAAACTATTCAGTTTTATTCTCAGAAGAGAATGGTCCTATAGGACGTAACGTTAACCTCCTCACTAGCAACTTCACAGGGCACTCAAGAAGCATATCAGCAGTATGCTTCTGGTGTGTGCTGGAGATAGAGTCCTTCTGGAGCTAATCTATATAATTTGCTATTCTCCAGGACTGCATGGGGGGATTTAACCTCCATGCTGCGGTCAGTTTGCGGTAGGAGTGCACAGGAATTCCTGCCCAGTGCAGTCGGTGCAACATCTCATGCCTGGGCAGAGAAGTGGGAGTAAGCAGAGAGGTGGCACAACGAGGGCTGGAAGCAGAAGTGGCTGAGGCAGATGAGTTGCGTGCTAAGCTGATCTCCATTAGGACTAAGGCAATAGGTGGGCAGCACGATTCCTGTGTAGCCCCAGGTCTACCTGACACCAAGGCCAGAGCAGTCCTTGCAGCCCCTGACAAGTGGAGGCACAAATCACATTTCCTTAGTGTCTGCATGAGTGGCGCCGTGTACCCGGGCCACAGGTCCCTCGCTGCCATCGGCAGGCCTGTTTAGCATAGATGGATCATGGCAGCACTGCAACCTTCAGTCTAATGCCACATGAAATTTAGAAGAAATGTAACACAAACTTTATGAACCAATGAAGAGCGGTCCTTAGTCTCTGCACAAAGTAATACAGTCACCAAACACACGCACCCTTCAAATCCCAGACTTGTTCCAAATGTGCTCAAAATTGTCCTAAACCAAAACCTCAGCACCGTCTGTCTCCAAACTTTGCAGAAGCCTGGCAGCAAAACCATGATTTTGATCTCTCTGATAACTTGACAAGGTCCCATATCCAAACAACCAAATTTAGGAAAGCCCAGATTTCCATGTGAACACTGCCCTTCTGCTGGATAAATCCAGCCTTCTCTACTGGATAAATTTACATACTGCTGATGTAAATTAGCAACGATGACTATATGACTATCAAATCAGAAAACTGCACTGATGTTCAACTAGTACCAGCAGCGAATCAAGCCTATAAATGCCTTTGATCGTGCATCTCAGTCTATTAGAATAGAGGTTATTCACCCCAGCGAAGACTCCTGGCATGGCATTCTGCAGCAAATAAATACCCCTTTTTTGTTGCTAACCTGTCTTCTTGGTACCTCACCCAGGCAGAGAGCTCCCATCTGGGTTTATAAGAATAAGCAGTTTGATTTGGAATTTCATAACATACTTACATGTCGCTCACATCCTTCTGTTGAGCTAAATTGATCTTTTTTCTTCTCATTTCCTGGGTAGATTGCATTTGGTCTATGAGTAAACACAGAGTAGCTGCCCCCTTTTCCCAGGCTTTCTAATGAGAATGTGCTGTCTGATCAGGTGCATGCACTCTGCTGTCATTTGCAGCCTGACCTGCAGGTCAGAGGTGATTTGAGCAGGCTCAGGGATGCATACAAATCACATCCTCTTGTCTGTCTGTTTTGTTGACTGGTTCTCCTCAGGGTCATGGCTATCTTAAGTAGCAGCCTGAAGGATAAAGTGCGCCCTGTCTGAGCTGTAAAACTTTGACTTTGGACCAATTGCGTCTGACGTACAGCAGCATGAGGTTTGGTTTAGCCTTTGGATTCAGAACAAATCACTGGCTATCAATAGCTGATAGTGACATGCAGTTTACTGAATGTTCCCTTTTCTCTGGCAGCTGTATATTCTTTGGGAGAAACGGATGTGTTTTTAAGTTTCTAAGGTCATGTTTTAAATATGATGTTGCACACACTCCATTAGAAAGTAAGTGTAGCAAATAAATAAATAGCTAGAAAATGTTATGCTGTTTTGTGAGCTTGCTTTTGGGCTCCCAGGTGCTGCACAGGATGGGAGGTGTGGGGGATAGATGTAAAATGGCATAAGACTGACCTACTCATAAGAAGAAACATTTTTAGGATTAGCACACTTACTAAAAACTTTTCAGGAATGATATTGAGGAACAGCCATGCAGAATAAAGCACTCTGTGTCCTCAAGACTGGTGTACTGCAGGGAGCTGCTTTGCCAACGTGGTTGCACCAGCATGGCAGTCGATACCCTGAGTTCCAGGCACAGGAGCAAGGTGCCCTACTCACACCACCCTGTTCTGCACAGACCACCAGACCCAGACCCACCATCCCTATGCCAAACCTGCCACCATGAAACTGCTCGCCAGTACAGCAAACACCCACTCATGCTGAACTCAACCAAGGGGGAAGCTTTTAAGGCCACCAAGCAGTCATGAAAGAGTTACGGCTCTCAGCTGGCATCAGCTGGGGCCAGATTCAAAGCAGTGACCTGGAAGCAAGCGGCTCCGTATCACCCCCATGGGTTGCCTGGCCCCCTAACACTTCACTTATTAAAAGGCGACTCTAGGACTATGTCAGTGCCTTTGTGCCTCTGCAGCATCATACTAAAAATCCAGCCTGCCTTATATGTATGTAAGTGGATTTTATACAAAAGGACCACCTTTTGATAAGTCAAAATACTTTGGTGGCTTCTATTTATTGCATCTCTATTAAGAGTTACATTACTTTTGTCAACAGTTTTATCTGTTTCATTTTCTCAGCTCTACTGTCACGGCACTGCTTCCAGATTTTTCCCAAGTCTGTGCTGCAGAATTATACTGAGGGGTACTTTGTGTTCTCATCACATTGCGACTTGGTAGAAAAAAAAGAAAAGGGTTTATTGTCATTATTATTATTATTATTAAAGGAATATAAGTGCCACTATAAAACCAGAATAGCTGAGGTGCTGCTTTCAGGAACTATCATGTTACATTTCTCGCTTTATCCACTTATAGAGGTTATCCAGGACTTATAAAGTTTTCATAGAGTACATGTGTAAGGCTCAAAGAGTTGTAAAGAAATAGCCCTGCCAAGCATTTTCCACCAAAATGGATTTTTTCAGTGAACAGTCTGATTATTTCATTACTTCTTTTTTTTTTTCACAAAAAGTTCTCCCCTGTTGTAATAGAAAATTTAAACTATTGCATTAAAAATGAAGCATTTTCAGTTTCCAGCCAAATGTATTTGTGTTTTGAGTAAAAGAGGATGAAAGACAACCGTTTGCAAAAGATAATCTCCTTTTTCAGACTAGTTATGAACAAATTGTATCTAGTACAGTCTTAAACTATTGTTAAATAATAAAATATTGTTAGTGTATGAAAACTGGTGAAGTCGTGCTTGACAGGTCTCATCATATCTGAAGACTAGTCCCAAGATCTTTCAGGTCTTATTGAAATAAACAAAGTGTTCAACATACGGTAGAATTTCAGCCTTAATGGTATCATATCTGTGAATTGTGAAGTGATGATACAAGATGAAGAATTGATGGCAGCATAATAGGATATGTTGCTTCCCCAGCAAAATCCAACAGAGGATTGTAATAGTTCACCAGGGGAAGTAGGGTTAAAAACCTCTGACCCCTGATATCACATAAACATTGCAAAAAAAAATAAAACCCTTGATTGACAGTGAAATGCGTGACTACCTCAAGTCTGGCCTGAAATCTTTGCTGATAATTACTGGGTTGAATGTTAGGAGAAATGGGCAAGAGGGGTATCAGCCACATGAGTGTACATACTCAGAGACCTGAGCATCTCTAATAAGAATTGATGTAGTGTGTCATTTGTAATTTAATCAGCAGCATTACATCTTGATAATAAAAGGACTATCATGAACATTTCCACAGTAAAGTAAGATTAACAGACACACACCCCAAATCTCTGCTGCCTTAAAGTAATGTTCCAGTTGTGACAGAAGCTGATAAATGGAAGAAATTGTGAGTTTAAGCTGACACGCGACCCTGAGCTGATTCCACAGTGCGTAGGTGTTTCGCTGCATACGGCACTTCGTGCTAAGCACTGACCTGAGACATTTTGCGAGCATAGGCAGAACAGTGCCAGCCCTGACGGAAATTTTGGCCCCCGCTCTTTTCCACTGGCTATTGTATCCCAAAGTCCAGGTCTAGATCCAGATCTGAACCTCTCACAGCCAACTCCATTCCAAGCAGATCCCCTTTTTTCTCATCATTTGTTTATGAGTTTGGAGCCATCTCCTTTCCCTTCGTGGTCCAAGCTTCTCCGATGCATTCAGTATTACAGCACACACCAACCAGAACCTGCCTGACACGTGAGAGAAACTGGATATCTGTAAAAGATTTGCCCTAAAGCAGATGCCTAGGAGTCAGTCGTCTCAACTTAAGCTCCTCAATTTAGACTTTCACTGTAATGGAGGAAAATAGGCCCCTCTAGAGGCAATTCGGGCAGCGTAGCTGTCTAAAAAACATAAGATGAATGGTTCTCTGAAAAGGTCTTTTATTTTTTACCTCTATCCACAGTGAAGAAAGACCAGAGTGGTTAGGACATCTATGTTTAAGTTTTCTGAAGTGAGGTGAGTTGAATCCCGTGCTTACTCTGTCCAGGAAACCCAGTCTGCAAAGGAGGCTGTCAGACATGAACTCTCACAACATCTGCATCAACATCTTTTTAATCAAAACTTTAAGATTTCTCACCAACTGTGTCTGAATAATTTTTTTCTTTTTTTTCTTCTTTTCTATTTTTAACAATGCTCAGTTGCGAGAGCTGAAAGAATTAGCAGTAAATTTACTCATGGGAAAAAACACATTATGACAATGAAGCAAAGGTCTCTAGTGTCTGCAGTCCCGCAGTGAATATGCATGTTCAGATGTGCATATTAATTGTCATTTATATCAAAGGCAAGAGGAAAGGAACAAATGGTGCATGGGCATCTGTTTTCAAATGCTTACCCAAGGTGCTGACTCACGTCCATAGGTCACCTGAAAGTAAAATCAGTCCCTTAGGATCCAGGATAAATATTCTGGGAAAATATCCCATCTCAAGAGTCTTTGGAGCAACTCTTAGCAACTCTGGTTTTTGAACCCATTTCCCCATTTTTTGTTCACAAATGTGAAATAACCTCATAGTAATACTGTTTTCAGAGCCTTCTGTCTAGGTATGCATCCTACCGCTCTTCCATTATGGTTTTAGCGTCTTTCCTCTTATCCACCAAAATGCGAAAGGTACTTGATATTGCAGTTTTGTCTTCTAGGTCCGTTGGTATCGGTCTCATGGCACAATCTGTGGTTTTTTTAAGATGTATTATTGTATTTATTACTTCAAAATTTCACTCCATGTTGCTCAGTAGTGATTAAACAAATAAGCCAAAACACCCAACACAAGGCAAAAAAAAAAAATTAGAATTATAACTTACCCAAATAATAAAGCTCTGAATCTCTGACAAATGTTACATTGTGATATAAAAAAACTTAAAGAAAGGCTAATGTTTTCCATTATTTTCTGTAGGCTGTTTTCATGAAGATTTTCTCCTGCACCTACATCTTTTTGGACAATGTCATGGCAAAATCCACATGTAATTCAAAAAGTGAGAAGCATTAATTATTTTCACACATCTTTTTGTTAAAACCTCTGCTGTGATCAATGAGACCTATGAGTTCCTCAAACAGGTTTAAAAATGTCACTTAATATCAGTTTCCATCAGGGTGTATTTCAGGACTGGTCGTTTAACAATTGCTCTCCAGGAGAATTACTTATTTCTTGTTTTATTTGTGTGAGGAGCTCTCCAGTATGACAGGTCCATGAGAAAGTGAACCCAGCAGAGGAGCAGGTGGTCTGCTGCTCCTATGTTATTGCCATTATGTTGCCTTTGTTAAATTACTCCATAAACCCAAGTTTCCTCATTGCCATTTGTTAAATTTGCCTACCTCCACTCTGTGAGTACAGATAATCAGTCAAACCTTAATTGGGGTGTATTTAGATCAAAGTATGCAGCCAGCGTTTGCTCCCAGTACCTGGGTTGCAAATGATAGTCACATGAGTGGCTTGCTCTATTGGACGTGCTTTTTGTTTAACCATGATCATTGCTGGCAGGCGGCTTTTTGTGCGAGTGAAAAGCCCTTTAGAATTCCCCTAATTCTGACAAAGAAACTGTCTTTGGGAGGAGAAATTGAGTATTGCCTTCTTGCATCTGAATAGTCTTTCAGCTCTATATTCACAGCAATATACTTAATATCCACAGACAAGAAACAGAAGGTTTGGACCCATGTGTACTTTTATTTGATCCATTCCTGGCTTCTAGAAACTCTTGGAAGCTTGTATTTTTGCCAATTAAGGAGATATATGTAAGTTTTGTTAGTACGGGCATGGATTTCTCTTGACAAGTATTGCAAAAACACTTTGCAGCAAAAATCACGTAGGTTGTCTTTTTTTTATTTAAGAAGGAATAAATCAAAGCAAGGCTTGGGTAGGGATGAGTGATACATTGACTTTGCACTGCACTTCTGAATAGTCTTCTATTCTTTTCAGAATAGAAAATGTTTGTGGAAAGATTTCCATTTTTTACTTTATTTCTGATCTAATTGCTGGTTTAAACGGTTGTTTTCAGATGGGTTAAATTACCTTTATTATCTTTCACATCTTTCACAGAAGGTTTCTCTAGACAGGTCCTGATGCTTCCACTTTCTTTGGCGGCAGAGTTTCATATTGTCTTTTACCTATCTATATCGTGGTAGCACCTAAAGACCCCAGCTGAAGTTAAGAGTCCTAGTATGCTGAAAGCTGCGGAGAATAAAAGATGACCTTTTCCCTGAAGAGCTTACAGTTTAATCAAGGCAGCAAGACACACGCTACGGTAAATTTTGCACTCACCAACATGAGCAAAACATCTACAATTAGCTTTTGGCACTAATAATGCTTGGGCTTCAGTCGACCAAAGACATACGCAGGCGCTAAATTTTAAGGCAGCTCCATTTAGTTCAAAGCGAGAAGGACGTATGCAAAGCTGATGATAAATCTTCCAGGGCAGAAGGTTAGGTTGTGTGACCAGGCCATTGGCCGGTGGAGAGGGAAAGCTGTCGTTAGGGACAGAAAGTTGACCTGCTCTTTGGATTTCTCTACATTTGAATGCTTAGTTAACAAAGCACAGATTTAGTATGTTTAAAGAGTCAATGCGGAGAAAATACTGTAAAGTAGCTCTGTTTTCCACAAAATTCCTCGCAAACCTTATTCTAAAGGAACTTTGCAAAGAGTAAAGGCCACTTTTGAAGCAACATAAAGGCCACTTTTGTCAGTGAAATAACTTGCTGGACTTTTTCTCCCCAGATTTGTATAGAGCACTGGTTCACATCAGGGTCTGAAAAAAAATTAGTTTTGATTGTATATACATACATACAAAAGGGTAAACAGTCTGAATAAAGCCTTTTGTACTGGATTAGTGTCTTAGCTCTTTAACCCAAGCTGCAGGTTTAGGATGTCTTTGTTCAGTTAGGTTTTTGGGGCTGACCAAACCGGGTGTGTTTGAGTTTCATTCCTCACCCCTTTTGAGGTCTGTAGGACTGATTCCTTGCATTCAATGCCAGCGGTACTGTAAGTGCCCGATGCTTTATTCTCTAAGCTATTCATCCTTTCAACCTTTGGCTTTTTTTCCTTAATCCATCTACCTTACTGAGTTTTCAAGTCAAGTAAAATGTTAAACATGTTCTTCAAGCAAGAGCAACACAGAAATAACAGAGTACGTGCCAAGAATTTCTGGCCATCTAGTCTATTTGTTCTTTGTGTGTGTGTGTGTGTGTATAAATATATATGTACATGTGTGTTTGTGCATGGGGGTATATGATTGCACCAAAAAGGATGAATCTACCATGAGGCAGAAGTCATGCAAAGCACATATTCAAAATCATTTTATACAGAGAGAGGCAAAATAAACACATTTTAGCAACTTTTCTCTAATATCAAAAACAAGTAATTGCTCTACATCACGAATATTTTTATGGAGAATTCAAATGCTTAATGCTGCTTGTCTGAAGCCTTGATGACTTTTTTTTTTGGCTGCAGGGGACAAGAGGCTTACACACATGCCACCACTTCAAAGATTTGCCTTCTATTAATTTTTTACTTAAGCTTCAGAGTGTTAAATTGTTCAATTTAAGCCGTGAATACATTTTATAAGATCATCCTAGCCCACCATTTTTCCCAAAATAGAGAAGTTCAGGATATTTGGCAGTTTCACCTCCTCACCAACTCCATGCAAAATATATATGAATAATCTCTGTGAACCTCAGCAGCTTGCGATATAGAGAACCACAAGTTCAAGCCTTAGTCTTTCCTTAATGATGGAAATAGACTGTTCTAAAAATAAGTGCTGAATTTGATGATTTAGATAAAAAAAAACATGCACATCATAAATAGAAATGTGTTGTAACTTTTCCAATTGGAAATTAAAAATAATGGGCTATTTTCCATTTCCTTGTGGGGCTTTCATGAGCTGAATCAATATCATGAAATGTTCTAGTCAGCAAAATAAATCAAGAGCCTTTTACTGTTTTTATCATGAGAGATCCCCAGTGGGGTAAGGGAGGAGAATAGAAGAGATTGCATGACATTATGCAACTATCCTACATCAGAGTGCAAGTCCGGCTGCTGCCACTGAGCTGGATGCCATCTCTGCTCAGCTGAAGCAGGGAGAGAGATGGAAACATGCACTTGCCAAGAACGGGCTGCATTGTCTCTAATTTGTCTCAATTATAAAGAAAAAAAGGGGATCCAGTGATCTCCTGAGCTCTCACCATGACTCGGAGACCCTCTGCTCATGCATTCCTGGGGGTGAGAGCCTGCCTGACCCTACTGCCCCAAAAGTCAACTGGAAAGATTCCCGCCTTACCTCTGCGAGAACCGTATCAGTCTGAAATGCAGAATTGAGGCATTGCTACACCTGATCGTGTGCTTCAGGTGGGACCCACAGCGCCCAGAGCAATGTGCTCCCCACACCGCAACCCTGCCATGGGGGCTCCCTGCTCCCCACTGTGGTCTGAGACCTGGGGGCTGCGTGCCCGCAAATACTGCTTAGCTGGAGGGCCTGGAAACACATCACCAGAAAACCACCCTGGCCAACGGTTTTACATTATGTTACATTCTGCAGGAATTTTTTGTATTTGTGTTTTTAGAGAGAAATCCTGTTATTTCAGATTAAGTGCCTTTGCTATCTGGTAAAAGAATGGTAAAACAGCACACAGGCAGCTATTACATTGCAGAGCTACACACACAGTGCAAAGCCACCTTCTTGCTAGCTCCACGGTGAGAGTTACCATTTCATAAGGTGTTTCATGCTGGTTTTAGTGAGATTTTCCATCTCAAGCCAAAGGAATTCTAGTGTCAAAAAATTCAGCTTCCATAGCTGTCCTAGTTCATCCCAGCATCCCTCTGCTCTCTGCAGCCAGCTTCGCTTCCAGGGCAGGGTCAGACACCCTGAAGAAAAGACCACCAGAGTGCCAGCCACAAACAGGTCACTGCAAACACATGGATGCCCATGCTCTGAACCAAAGTATTAAGGAGGAAGAGGCTAGAGCTGTGAAGGCTGCTGACCTATTTCTTTCCATGAACAATTTCATTTGGTGCTTTTAGGCCTGTCCAACTGGCAGGGACTGTGGGACAATAGTGCTTCAGACCTAGAGTGACTGGCAGTAGACTCAGGATTTGGGGAGACTCGTGCCCACTTTGCTAGAGATGCGGATAACGTCATCCTGGACCAGAAACGGCACGGTGCCCCATAGCACAGGCAGGTGCTTAGCCAGACTACCTGGAAGCTTGCCACTCCTGATTGCTGCTTCAGAGCAGACCATTTCAAAGCTGTTGTAATGGAGATATGTGCTGCTATCAAGAAAGTGCTATTACTCTTGCTAATAAGAGTAGGTGATATATAGAAGGCTATCAATGAGCTTAGACTCTTGGATTCCCAAAGGCTAATGCTACCCAAGTAAATTAAACAACTCAGATGAAAATCCTCTGGCACTGAAACTTGATTGTCTGAACCATTAAATTGCTAGAAGGGTCCTTGGCACAGTTTTGACCCAGGCCAACTAACATTCTCCCAAGCAATTCCTGGACACACTACAGAAGTTAGGTCATTCCAGAGACCATTCCCATTAGGCAGTCTGTGTATATATGGGCTCAAGTTGTTCCAAGCCAGTTGGCCAGAAAACAGTCCTGGGCATGTTTAATTCACCCATATAGATGTAGCCAAAGTGTACTGAGGTTATTAATACATATATTCTGCGTCCTAGGCACCAGACTTTGGACTCTGTGGGCAGGTTAGGGTATATTTTCATCACGCTGCAAGACTCATCATAGAAGACTCACCAAGACTAAGTTGTTTCATTAGTCTGGACATCATTTAAGATATTAGGAAAACACCTAGCATCCAATCAGACCAAAGAGCCACCTGATTGAGTAGCCTGTGCCCAACAGTGGCCAGAAAGGGATGTCTAGGGAGCAGTAAGAAAACAGTATAAAGGCCCCGTTGTGCTCTCCTGAATATCAGCAATCTGCAGTTTAGGTATTTGGTACCTTGGGATCTTTCAGTCTTGAGAAATACTGCATTGTCTACTACACTGATAAAAGGACCTTTTTGCCCATATTTATGGGCAAAGGAAGTACTGGTATTCATCTAACTATTCTGGAAGAGCCAGGTTGAGTTCTGCTCCCGGGGCTTTCCTGGGAGCTCTTTCTGCATGTTCTGAGGACTTTCAGAGTGACAGTGCAATGTGCATTAGGAAGATAGACAGGTAGATGGAGGAGGGATGTTTAGCCTGCAGGCTACTAAAAAATATGTGCTCCCCCTGATAGTTACTGTGTGCTGGTTTGCACACTAGTTGAAAGGATGAAGGGAAAGCTGGTCACCTCCTACTCCTTTTCCCACTTGACAGCTTGTTCAGCTGAATGTTGTACACAGCATGAAGAGGGCTTCTAGGAAAGAGTGAGGAGCACATTTTGCTCTTAATTTTCAATAAATAGGCACACGTGGTTAATGAGTAAGGTACTGGTCATTTTGTGATGAGGAGCTCTTCCTATGCATCACATGGGGCTTCTGCAACACTGCATATGAGATCTACTTTAGTCCATATTTTATGGCAGTGAGCCTGTACATTTTAATGAATTGCTCAAGAAACATACCATGAATATAAATCCAATGTCAATTAATGTTGTTTTAACTATTGACAGCAGGGAGAAATAGTGAGCACTGTATGTCAATACCGTAAGCTAGAATCTTTTAAAAACCTAAAAATAAATGATGTGCAGATAAGCATGTGCCTTCAAGACCACATAAAGCAAAGCAGGTGGGAAGCTAATGGATATTCTCCACTCAGAGGACAGCAAAAGGGCTTATGTCCATTTGGAGCATCCCAGGACTCCCCTTCTCCTCCCTGTCTGGTTGCAGGAATAAAGTGAGATGTGTGCCCCAAAATATGGCAGGGTGACAGGCTGGACACTGTGCTACACCCAAAGGCTTAGGGAGGCTTTGTGCCCTCCCTGAAAGCCACCAGGGTGGTGTCTTTGCCTCTCAGTCATCCTTATGAGCCCTCTCTAACCCTTCTCTGTTCTTTTCTCTCCCATTTACCGTGCTTCAGAAGACATCATTGTATTCCTCCATCATTTCATCCTTCCCTTGGGATGTGCGTGAGGGTTGTCTGAATACGTCCTCTTCTCTCTGAGTTCATTTTCCCTCTGATGCAAACCAGCGACTGTGAGCACCCCAGTCCATGGTCACTGCTCTGTGTCAGCAACCGCACTAAAATCCAAGCAGCTTTGCCTCTAAATTTTAACCTGGCCATGCAAACAATGATAAAATTGTGATTTTTTCATACATGTGGGAATGCTTGTTCTTCTCAGGTTTTGGTGAGCTTGGCCATGGTAAACTGTGACAGAGATGTCAAAAGATCCCCCATTTTGGTAGACCCCCTGAGCTGTCATAAGAAAGAAACATACATGGAAAAGGAACAGAGCAGCTGTGGCAACTTTTGAGGATGGAAAAAAAAATGCCAGGTGTAATAGGGTTGTTAGGGACTTGGCTAGCTAAAGAGAAGAAGCAGAGACAGCTGTAATTGTATGTGTGCTTCTGCAAGCCAGCCTTCCTTTGAAGGATGTTACATGCAGCATCTCCCCCACAGGATGGAAGAGTTCTGCAGAGAGAGGCAGTGAGAAACCAAGAAAACTCTCCTTGCTGCTGCTTGCCTGGGAACCCCTCTCTGCTGCAGGAACAGGAGTCGGCTTCATGCCAGATTAAGGCACACTCTCTAATTTACATTCTCACTTTTTAACAAGCGCAGGTCAGCATAAGATGCAGTGTACAATAACCTGCATCCTGCAGCAGCCCAAAGGGAAGGGCCTTAAAACCCCTCTGGAAACCTCTGCGCTGTAAGACTTGGCCCATTTAGCTCATTGTCCCATGTACCAGCTTGAGGCTGAGGGCACTGATGAAACTGAGAGTCAGGAAAATGGTTCTAAACTTTCTATCTGACACTACAGTCGAAGTGGCTGTCCTTCAAACCATCTGCCTTGTAACACATGTAGTATTCCTAGATGCCCACCACTACTTTTGATAGTGCCAGGCTCACTGGGCAGAGGTGAGAGAATAATAGCTACCATGACAAGAGTAGAGAGTAGGAAATGCCAAGTTGCATATGTATTTGCACTGCATATTACAGTGTGATTTATCTTTTTATCTGAACGTCTCCTCTTTTCCCTCTAAGGTCTAGCACAGAATTAAGCAAATATATTATCTCACTGCTTCTACTTTTATTTCTGCCCTTCCTGAAAGAAACTTGTATTCCATGTTTACCAGAAATGATTGCTTTTACTACTGCACTTACTTACATTCTCTGTGCCAACCAGTCCAAGCTGTGGTTTGGGGACCTGCTGGATCTCCAAGCCTCTGCCAGCTTCTGGATTCATCAGACCAATAGGCTCTGCCTTTCGAAACCAGTCTCCATGCCTGCATCATGTTCAGCCCCACCAAGATACATGGAGGCGAGTGGTGAAACCCTTGGCAGCTAGAGCGGCTACCTACCTAACACAGCAACAGACCTTCTGAGGACTGGAAGAAGTCTTGTCAGCCTCTGGAAGATGCTTATAAACCAGTCCAAAAGCCACTACACCCTTGTTTTCATGTGTTGAGGTAACTGTTTTTGCTGTGATTGAGAGGGGAGGGTATCCTATCCCTGCTGCAGAGTGAGGGGGTTGAGGACACAGTGAATTTGACTACTGAGTAAACAGAAGAAGGAGCCCAGGGGTCCTGAAGCAGCACTCGCTTTTAACCAGCAGGGTGGCTCCAGCCAGGATAAGTCCAGGGCAGGGCGATACAGCAGAAGGGAAAGAATGACCCCGGGAGTCGGCCAAGCAGCGGAAGGAGCGAGCAGATGTGCAGTCAGTGCAGGCGGATGGGGATACGGATGGGGATGCAGGCACCCCTGCGGCGCTCAGGGCAGGTCCATCTCCATGGGTTTCATAATGTGCAGTAGACTATCAGATGATTTACAGCTGTGACACGTTTGCTTGTGGGCACACAGCATTTTAGAAAGAAATATGTTAACCTGAAAGGAATAAGTTAACCCAAAAGAAATGCCAATTGTAGAGCAGTTCTGAGGTACCATCCTCAAAACTGGCCTTTTGATTTTCTGCCTCAGTTTTCTTATCTGTAAATAAGTTTAATATTTTATTCAGCCATGCTATTCAATTTAATTGGTTGATAGTTTTAGCTTAGAAAGTTAAATGCTTTGTGCATTTTACTTAACTTTTCTTACCATTAATTTAGCTGCTACTTTAATGAGTGGCCCTAAGCTTTTCCTGTGAGCAGTATCTAAAGCCAGAGCTCTGCCAGTCTTTAAGCGATGAGGGACATGCTTCTGATGGTCCCTATCGGAGCCGGGGGAAATCTCGCAGCATCATTTTCCAGGATGGTCTCTGGCCTGGGCCACGGACTGGAGCAGCACAGGATGGTGCCTCAGTCAGCAGCTGGGGTTAGACCCTGTGCAGGCTCAAGGAAGAAGTCCCATGTAAAATGAGGCTAATGGGAGCAGAAAAGCAGAGAAACTTTCATTCTGCTCTTCTATCCCTGGTGCCAGTTAGCACAGGGACTTCAGTGTAATATTATTATAACATTTTTTACAGTAGGAATTATAATTGAAATTTGTTATGTATGAGGATAACTAAAACTCGATCATTTCACACTCTTCAGTCCATGCCTGAGGACATTTTGGGGTAAATAGATTGCTTGGAAACAGCCAGTGACTACAGCTAAAATTACATTTTACCAACTGAGCTGAATGCCTTTTTAATTACAGCACTGATGTCTACATGCTGTCACCACTGTCTAATACTAAGATGGTATTGATTTGATTTTTAACTTTGATGCACCAGGGGAAAAAATGCGGAGTAAGATTTTTTCTGAAATCCTTTTTCCAAAGTAGTCAAGAACCCCAGCTCTAAAATGATGGGTTGTTTTTTGTCTGTCTCCTTTTCTATTTGCTTGTGCCTGTGTCCACCTTGACTATTGTTACTGTCCACCTTGAATTTGTTCAGTTATATACAAACGTTTTGAAAGAAAAATTTATAATTTCAAGGTACTGGTGAGCCTCAGGAACAATGAAATATATGCCATACATACAAATGTTACATGAAGTAACTGAAATAGCTACGATACACACTTATCAGAAAGCCACAGGAATCTTCATAGTCACAATCTCTTGTGATAATGCAGTCTTACTGTATTAATTTCCTTCAAAAGCAATTAGAAGTGCTTTCAAACCAAGATGCAGATCATTTTATATTATTTTACTTATTTTTAAGGATATATTTTGTACCTTTACTATAGCAGAGACTGGTCACTAAGTGCTACTCGGGCCAGGGGAGTCTGGTCCTTTGTGAACGCAGAACTTTCCTTCTTTGTCTAGGAAAAAATATAAAAACTTGCCTGGCCTGAACCTTTTGTTTGCAAAAGGATTGATTCCCCATCCATGAGCTGTGAGGAAGCCATGGCCACAGAGCTTCTCTTCTTGGGCTACTCTGCTCCAAGAGGAAGAGAAAACTAGCTCCTGCCCTGCAGGCTCCTCCACACCCAACTTACTTTGGCTCAGATGAAGAGCTAAAGGAGGCAATTTCATATCTGTATGTGAATATCAAGTAATATTGGTCTAGTCGATACATAGGTGTTTTAGGACTAGGAAGAGTAGACTTGATCCATTTAATCTGATGGGCGTCTAACTACTGACTCCCGCAGGTTCGGAATTA
Source organism: Nipponia nippon (assembly GCF_047370975.1). NCBI lineage: Eukaryota > Metazoa > Chordata > Aves > Pelecaniformes > Threskiornithidae > Nipponia > Nipponia nippon. The sequence goes on along the minus strand of NW_028262358.1, from coordinate 81,583,709 downwards.
CCTTTGCACAAGCACTGTGGAAAAGGTAATCCATTTACCATGCAGGTGGGATACTGATCTGTACATGTATTCCCTATTCGTAGAGCTGGGAATACAGCTGACATCATTAATATCTGAGCTAACAATAAAAAGGTAAATGAAAGTATATTAACTGCACCCACTGCATAGCCATAAAGGCAAAGGTCCGTTTGAGATTAACAAACAGCTTTTCAGTGAACACGGGACGATAACTCACTTCAGGGGCTCTGATCTTTGATGAGTTTATGAATGAAAACAAAGCTCAAGTGAATGAATTACAGACATGATTCACTCAGTTGTCTCATACACTTTTATGGCCTTTTAGTGTCTTCAGTTGACAGGAGGATGGGATGCTGGGATGGCTTCCAGGAGCCCGTCGCTTGAGTTCTGGCTTGGTTAAAGACCCCCGGTGTGTCCTTGGGAAAACTGCTTTAATATGCCCCTCGTCTCTGCTCCCCGTTTGTCAACAGGGATGATAACTTTGTGTCGTTTGTATGTAGGTCACCTGAATGTCAAATTCAGTGATGAAAAGTTCTGAGTTGTTAAAAAGGGAAATGTAGCCTACTGTGCTATATTTGCCCTGTCATCAGTAGAAATACTCTTATTTACTCCTGCTAATATACATCTATGTATATCTGCCATTTCCAACCTAAAAAGCTCTGTCAAATAATCAAGCAAATGTGCAAACAGAGCCAAAAGAATAGGGAGGAATGAGAACATCCGAAGGGAGAAGCAGCTGTGGCAACCCACTCTAACGCTCCCACCCCAAGGACCTCAAGAAGAAGGCTTGGCAGAGTCAGGAAAACAAATGGGGAGAAAGAATTTGGATTTTTGTAACAAAAATTTCTTCACACTTTTCAGGGTTCGTAATTCAAGCCGTTTTACCACAACCCACAAGGTCGAAGAACTACATGAGAAAAGCGATGGTTCTCATGAAATCGTGTGACTACCGCATCTGGACCTCTCCAGAGTGTACCAGATGCTGCAATGTGTGCGACAATACCATGAGGTGTTTACCATACTGCTAAAGAAAAATATTGCGTGTACAGAGTAGGTCTTGGGTTGTTTTCATTTTTGCTGGGGCTGAAGTCGAAAATAAGGGAGTGGGTAACCCATTCCCTGAAAGCTTTCCTATCCTGCTGTTCTTTCAGGCAGAGTTTTGCCCCAGGCTGACTGATCTTGCAAACCCGGCTCTGCTTCAGATAGCTAATTTTATAATGGACATTAACTAAAATTTCACCCTGTAGAAATTACAGTAAATTCCAGTACCTCTGTTAGGACCATTACCAGTGCTTTGTACATATTCGTAATGTGTATGCATATCACTTACCATACATTAAAACAACCTCTTAGCAGCATATTTTGAGAACTCTGCCATCTTTTAGAGTGCTGGCAAAACGAAGGGAAAACATGGGCTATATGCAGATAGGCAGCCTCTGAAGGGTTAATGAACAATGAGGAATTTGTGTATAGCTCATTAATTGTTATATTGCATCCCTTTATCTAAATTGTTAGTGGCCTGCTTAGTCAATTGAAACATATTACTTTGATATTAAAGCTGCAATCAAAATCTTTATTCTTGTGCATGTTCTACTTGAGAATACAAATCCTTCAGAATAGGGCAGTCAGAATTATCTTGAAAAGTATTACAATTCAATAAACCATATGCTCAAAAATAGAGGCATCAGGTTCAGCCGAATATTCTGGGCACTAATGCAGTGGTTCTGATTTTTCCCATCTAAAAACACCAATTTGAAATACTGCATGGAAAAGCCCATCAGGGTTTGGATTCAAATTCTGGCCTCGTGTTCAACGAAAATGAGGATGATACTTCCATGCCAGCCCATCACACAAAATTAGTGTCGCTGTGCTACAGTAACAGAGCCCTGCACAGGGAGGGAGGGTAGTTATTGTGGATTGGTGATACAGTACATGGAGGTTTTTATATTTGTTACATAAGCCCCAGAGTATGCCACCTAATTTATGATGCTCTGTGAGGCATATTTGCTCTAGGCTTCCTCTCTAGACCGCAGAGCGAGATAAGCACTTTGAAACCTCTCCAGACCTTAGCAAGGCTTAATTGTCTTGACAAAATGCCTTTTTCACCTCAATGGAGATAGAACCATTGCAGTGTGGACACATTCCCAAATTAGGCATCTCCTTTACTCCCTAAAATAAAGAAGGATGAGCATGGCCCTTAGTGCCCAGGCAGCCTAGCGATGTTTCAGAGCCCCACTGCATTTGGCCTGCGCCAGACCAGCCCAGAGGTGATCCCTGTTGCAAGCAGTTTGAGTGGAAGACAAGAGGCAATCGATGGGGCAGACCAGAGAGAAGAAGGGCAATAAGGAGCAACACCAATCAGTAGAATTGGTGCTAACCGCCTACGTTGTCTATCATCACTAGAAGGAGAGTTTTAAAAGAGGAGGAGGAGAGCAGTGGAATAGCATTGCAGAGGTTTGTGAGAGACAGGGTGCAGGAGCCCTGTGTGGTGCAGGCACCTCTTCAAGCAAAGCCTCCTTCATTTAAATGAGCGTAAATCTGGAGTGGCGTCGTCCACCGTGCTGGAGTTGGTTTGGAGGTGCAGAGGGGTATGCAGACGTGGGGGTCGGGCAGCAGGGTGATAACATTTTTGATCTTGGACACAGGAAAGTGTTGAGAGGCTCTGTATAACTGTGCCTGTACACTCAGATGTACACTCCAGCAGTGAAAACACCGAGTCCCTTTGGGTGTGTTGGGGATTAAGGTGCACCATTTATAATGTTTCTATTACATTTTATGTGGTGTGGTTTCCTGCAAGAGCCAGCATGACACAGAGCTCCCCTCCTCTACTTACTCTGATAATTTACAATGCACTGCGATCAGTGTGCATATGTGTACATATGTGTGCGTGCACGTACATGTGTGTGAAATGCTATGTTACTGGGGACCAATAACTATATAAATAGGGAAAATGACAGACGAGTGCAGTAGAAAAACACCCATATTAATATTCTGGTTGTTTCTGTGGCAAGAGAAGGATAAGAACTGGAAGTGAAATAAGATTTTCCAATCAGAACTGTTTATGTTTTTCAAGCCATTCACAACAAAGTGCACAGAAATCTATGCTTCTATAGACATTCCTATGCTTTTGCGTTTTAGCTTTTTTTTTTCCTGTTAGTGTCATGAGTCAGCTATTATTAAGAAAGATTATGTAGTGGGTAAAGAAACATTTTAAACTATTTTGCTGATAAAGTTAATTTGTTTACTGGACATCAGTTAAAAATCAGGTTTTCTAAAATGCATTTTTTACTGTTAAATTTGATGTTATCAACTCAAATAAATCAAGCTTGACTGCAACCTAAGGAAAACAAATGCTTGAGCATTGTTTTAAAACACATGCTAACTAGCAAGCTCAGTAATGAGGAGATGATGCCAGTGTATCATCTTCTTACTATGATTCAACTTAAGGTCAGTGACATTGATATAACTTTGACTTCAAGAGAGGAAATATTTCATAGTAAACAGAGCAAGAATGAATCCCCTTGGAATAGTAAAGGTACAAATTGCTTTAGTTTTCATTTCCGTAGTGCTAAATTTGTATTTCATGTGTGGGATTGTAATTGATGACTGCTTACTTGTCTGGATGAAGAAGGATGAAAAAAATACATTCTGATTGTCAAGGTTGTTTGTGTTAGTGGCTAAAATAGTCGACATCATGCTGAAATCTTTGTAAACAGCACACAAGCAATTCTTTTCTTCTTAAGCAAAACAGAAAAGGAGAAAAGAATCTTCCAAGCCAAAATATCCTTGTATCATCTGGCTGACATCTGGGAGTGTAATGTACAAATTTTCCTGGAAATATGATTTGTATCAGCTAAGCAAACTTCAGTGTACCAGCCAAAGCATTAGATCTTCACTAAAGCTTTGGGGGATTTGAGGAGATTTTGACACCAGGTATCCTAATTCCCTTTCTACCAAGGTTCACAGTTAAAACCAAAGAGGTTTCTTCCATAGCATTTCTCAGTAAATACTGTAAAATCTATAATTATTATTTCTACATGCCAATTTCCTAGCTCTTCCAAAAACTCCCAGTTGCCTCTCATTATCTGAGCTAGTCCCACATCTAAATTTCCCCTGATCCCTTACAAACAAGATTATGTCCCAGTTAACAGTGTAATTCATTAACATTCTCTGTGTTGTAGAGAAAGCAAAAGCAAAACAAAGCCCTCTCCAGTTAACATTATTTTCACATCTTTTGAGGAAGAGGTGGAGTTCTTGCTTTATTTGTCTTTGCTGAGCTTTTATCTTGGTCACTGTTCTCTCATGAGAATTCCAGTGAATTGGAAAAAGAAAATACAATTTTCTTCCCCTATATAGCCTACGAGCATGAGCCACCTTCAACATTATTTTGGACATGTTGTTTTTTTGGTATTATAACAGAGCAAGTGACTGAGACTCAGGATGCTTGGATTTTATCCTGCCATTGTCTTAGAATCGCCTTGAGGAAGTGACTTTCATTTGGGGGTGAAAGCCATCAAGTCTATCTAAGACATTGCAGTTGTCAGAGCCTGATGAGTTAATGAAAGGGAAAACACAACATCGAAGTTGGTGGCAAAGGACTCGGATCAGTGACCCAGAGACCCGTTCCAGTTCTGCCTTCTTATTTTGTTTATTAACTCTGATTACGGCTAAACCAGAAACGGAGTTTGTATTATCTTATTCAAGAGCAATTAAATCAGCTTGGATTTGTCTTTGGAAGAGTATAATCCATCAGAAACCTATATTTCATCTCAGGAAAGAAAATTCGTTTCATTTCATTTAAGGAAAAAATGTCAAGTAATTCCTTTAGGGTCAGTTTCGAGAGCCCATAATAAAACACTTGTGGTACTTAATAGGAAAATTATATATAATTGGGAAATATTATGTATAATTGGGAAACATTTGGAAGAGAAAGGAATCTAGGAAGGATCAGTAGCACATCTTTTTTTACTCTGAACTGAACCAAATTCGCAGTTTTCTAAACTCACCCTTTGTTCTCCCTGCTGCTAGGAATGTGTGATGTATACAGAAGCTTTCAAATAGCTGTTTTTCTCAGCTGACCACACTATTTAGTCTAATATGGGCAAGCTGAGTATTTGTAAGTAAGTCTGAAAGGAGGGATGACAGGGAATGCTTTCTTATAGGCATCCTGATCTTTAGGGCACTTTTTGGGTAAAGCCACCTTATTCTGTAGGTCCCTACCCTTCTGTAGATCTATAGGGTGTCTCATTGTTGCCTCAGAAGGACATCTTGACCCTGATCCAAGAAAGCACTTTATCATGTGAGAGACTAACCATGTGTTTTAAATTAAGCAGAAGCTCACAGGTTTACTGGTTATAGGTATTTGTGGTTTTTGACCAACTGCTTTTGTTTACTGGTTAGCATTAATAAAACTCAGCTAGACAGCAACTACTCCACCTTAAGAAGAGGTGTTTATGTTTTGAGTTTGTGTGTAAGCTACACAATTGTCATGGATCTTATGCCACGTGGAAGAAATGTGCAAATAAATCATTATGTGCTTTCTCTGTGCTCCATCGTACACTTCTCCATTCAGTTCATTGCCCTCACAAGACCTGAGAGCTTAGTTTGCCGACTGTGTTTTCCTAAGGCTTCATGGTGTCACATACACCATGATGCAGACCACTGAAGGTGCTGCATGACACACATGGATTCCTGCATCACTGCTCAAACCGCAATGGATCCAGACCTTTTTCTCTGGTTAGTGTTTACCTGAAAGCCTTTGCACCCTTAATTCACAAGCCTGCAGCAAGCAGCCTGACTGCTCGGGCACTGCCAACAGTGGATATTTGAACTCCCATAAGTCGTAAGTAGTAACTTAGGTTACAGCATCGGAAAAAACTGGAAGACTACTTCTCATATTGACAGTGGATGAGCCATGATTGCTTTGTGGACTGAACAGTAGCAGAATTTCTCCATGCTTTTCCATGCAGCTTTACCTTTATTAATGGGATGTGATAAAAAAATGGCAAAGGCTCTGTTCCATCATTGATTTCCAAGGAGCCATCCTCTCTTGTGCTCAGGCAGTCACACACCCTTGCTCACAGGGCATACACCTGAGAAATTGTAAGGAAAATATGCAGAAGTAGGTCTTTCATCCTTCCCATGTCTTTTGTCCTTTGCATGTCCCAAAAGGACTCCACTTGCTGTAACTAGGAAAGGTCTGAACTTACTAATTGTAGCCTTTGCAAAACCATTGCATGTTAGTATCTACCTCTGGTCAACCAGCAGGTCTGGCTCCAATTATTAGAAGCTTCTGGCTTTTGTACTTTCTATTTGCTATCTTCTATCTGTTTCTACCTTCTTCTTTCTCTTTTTTTTTAAGAAAAAAAAAAGTGTATTTCCCCCCTAGTCTTCTAGTGGCATCGTAAAATACACTCTTCTGGACTCCGTGCTGTTATAATGTTGTTTCAGCTGATAAGTGTTAGCGAGAAGCCAATACAATAGGGTATGAAGTCAGTGTGAGAGCTCCATCGGTGTAGGTCTTTATTTAGAACAATAAACACTGTAAGATGATATATGCGATCTTTTCCACCAGGAATGAAGAGGCAATAGATTGAATGCACCAAAAGCTGTTTCAAACCCCTCTGCTGCTATCCAAGTTTTCCTCTTTGTCTATTTGTATGGTCAAACGAAACTCCATTTTCACTTCTTTCTTTTTTTTTTTCCTCCCCTTTTGTACACCTTACTTGCCATTCTAATTAGCTTTCTGTTACTACTTTAAGGGGCAAATAGTGATGCCTGTTCTATAGATGCTGAGAGCTCTTCTGCAGGCAACCTTGTATGGGTTTGCTTACAATATTAGCCAGGAAGGGCTGGAGAGAGGATGGCTGCTTGCCTGATGTGTGGGGGAGTAAGCGCAAGCCTCTTTCCACTACAGACTATGCCTGCATCACTAGCCCTTCTGGAGGTGAGAAAGCTGCCGTTTCTCATCCATAGAACAGTAAGAATAACATTCTCTGGATAAGGGTAGCCAAGGAATACAGAGATGATTATAAGATGCTAAAGCTAATTAAATATTCAGGTGTTCCTGTAAAGTTTCTATGACCTTAGACTCAGCACCAGTGGTGTCCCTGTCATTTCTCAGTCCCATGTACTGGGCACAGGCTAGGACTATTCAGGGCAGCCGAAAGCACGCCTGAAAGAGCACCAGGTCCCCCATAGTCTTGCAGAAGTCCTCCTACCCTGCTTAAGTGCTGGGACCTAGTGGGTAGAGCTGAAACAGGGGAGCTCGGTGACCCAGGGGATGGCATGCAGTGCTTTTTGCTTCCATTTCCTCATCTGACACTGATCCCTTTTGCAAAGCACTTGGGAGTCTGAGACGTGTTATATAGGAATTAAGTATTATTAGGTGGAGTACTGAAGGAAAATGGGGGTTCTTGGTACTGGTTTCCTAACATAGCTGAAAGGAAGCCTTGTGCCAGGCAGCTGTGTTCCTCATACATTCTTTTGGATGTGAACGCTTACACCATCATGTTCATCTGCTGGTTTCAAAGTCCCCAGGAGGGTCCATCTCACAGAAAGGGTTCATGAAGCACAGGGAGGAGAACAGTCTGCCTAGGATCACTCCATTTCTAATGTAAAGCCCGTGATCCATGCAGTGTGCAAAGGTTGTGTCTCTTCATAAATGAGGGCCCTTCTGAGACATCTGGGCTTGCACTGGAATGCAGGGGAACAGCCCTCTCACTGCACCCGGAGAGACCTTGCCAACCTCCCCCTGCCGCCGGCTCAAGGCAGAACCGAGTCTGGCAGCTCTAAGCAGCTGATGGCAGGATTTGTGTGCATTTAGGGCTGGCCTGTTTGTTCAGCTTTAGCGTTATGCCCGTGAAGGATAGTGGCCAATAAAGCATAAATGCCTTTGTCCCACTAACATTGGCACTTCCTGTTTTCCAAAGGACTCCTGAGACCACTGAAATAATGTAATTAGCACAAATGTGGCATGGTAGAGCAGGGACAAAAGAGAATAAAACAAGTTTATTCTGCAGAAGAAAATGCTAGTGTAGAGTAATCCCACAGCTCACAGGGTGACCATCTCCGTCCCATGTGCAGGTGCAGAGGACTTGAGAGTTTGAGCAGGTGAGAATTGTGACCCCCCCCCAGGGAGATTACTTGCTCAAAATACAAAGTCAGAAAAATGCAGTATATGAAAATACAGTTACCAGAGTAAATAAAAGCTGCTTTTGCCAATAGTTAAATATTGTTTCACGGCTATTGGCCAAGTCATTCAACACACATTAAAAAAAAAAAAAAGCAAACAGACAGATTGTCTTCATGTTTCAGGAGAAAGCAAAACAGTCTGGAGGTGGTGGTGGCCTACATAGAGAGACGTTGTCCTGTGTCTAGACAAGTTCCAGCTGGGCTCAGACATTAGTGGGTTTGCTTTTGATATTGGACATTTAAAATTACATTTTATTACTTAATTGCCGGGATACTCCTGCTGGACCATTCAGTAGAAGTGAGATGTCCTTGTTAGATGACATTTTGCTCTTCCCTTGCTAGTGCTGGCACACGGAGCAGGCACCTCTCTCTTCATTCCTTGTTGATGTTCCCAGCTGCCACACAGTGCTAAGACCAACTGCTCTGTCTTTGCTGGTAGTTCCTTCTCGACTTCCTAATGGCCAGCATGCTCACACAGCCATGCTTGATGGCACCTAATTAGGTGTCTCATAGATATCTGTAAACATGCAGACACCAATTCACAAAGTGCTTTCCGCAGTTACTAGCACATAGGTCTGACTCTAGTGGTGACTCTAGGTCTCTCCTCTTTTAGACAGTCTGGCAAGGATGTTCAGACTACTGTTAGAGAAGCTCTGGAACTGGTACCCTGTTGTGAATGTCTTTGTTACCATCCGTCTATTATTAATGTCCATGGGAGGCTTGTACACAGTCACCTCTGCCTGGGGGTTCTTCCCTGAGCCCCTGCAAGCCTGCCCGTCTGATCCTCCTGCTACCACTGTGCACGACTGCCAGGACAGGGGTACAGCTGTCCCTGTCTGACTACAGCAGGCTTATACTCATTTACTGTGCTTCAGGTGTTGCCTCTTACCAACATTAAGGAGGAGAGTCTTTATCTCACTTAATTTTAGCTTTCTTAAGATTTGGCTTTCTGTCCTCCTTCTACAAAGAGTGGAGGCAGACAGGCATGTCCCAGTGGAGATTCAGCCCTGCCTCAGAGATGAATCCCACTGTACCAGATTCATTCCTGGTGGAAGCAGAGGGATAAAAAGTTGAGTAGTTTGCTACTGACTTTCTTTTGCTTTCAGAAAGGGTGACTGGTGGAAGGAAGTTGCCTCAGGTCTTAGGCTTGATCAGCAGAGTCTAAGCAGAGAAGCACTTAGCACGGAGGAGTGCCCACCTTCCCACCTAGTTCCCATTCACCAAAGCACATTGCTTCCCAACCCACAGGGTACGGCTGTGCCTGAATTACAAAACCATCTTCTTCAGGCCTGTGTGGGCAAGAGGGAAATGCAGCACTTCACAAAATGTTTAGATACACTTTGCAATCAGTCTATTTTTAATCTTTCCTTCTCCCTCTCTTTCTGTCCTGCCCCCTTCCTCATCTTGGTTTATTTCACTGTTGCGTACTGAATGTTTTTCTTTCACACGCTCTGATAGTTTTTTTCAACTTTCAAATTCTTTTCCTCTTTGGAGAATATTTTAATTTAATATAAATTGTATTTTTAAAAAAGAGGGAGTGGTCAACGCACAAATTGTCAGTCATAACAAAATAAAGATCCATCTTGTCTAATGCTAGAACTCTAATGCCAGGTGTTTTATAAGGTGAAAAATCTGTGTTGGAGAAGGTCTGCAGTTTTGCAGGTGCTTCATGGCCCCATCCTGACCCCTGCAGTGAGATGAACTGCACACGAGCAGCTTGTGCTCTGGCCAGAGGACAGGCCACTCCTGTCATGCTTTTCTCAGCTCCGTGTCTGTGGGTACCGCTCAGACCCAGAGGCAGCCCATGCCACCCCAAGATGCTCTGCAGGCTGCAGCCCCGTGGCCCAGCCCCACGGCGCACTCACAGGACCAAGCTCACCAGCGCAGCAGACAGTCCCTTACCCAGGGACTAACGTTAACATAACGGCACAGCAACACTTGAGAAAGCTTTCACAACTGTTTGGACTCACAGCAGCATTTCCTGCAGTGTGGGGAAAATGGGGCCCAAATTGAGAGAGGACTGGGATGCAGAGAGGCTGAACTTTCACTGGGTTGGGATGTACAGATGTGAAATAACTTTGATGCCTTTTCTGCTTTTCTCCAAGCATCTAGAAACTCACTTACAGATATGAATTTCAAAATTAAGGAGCATTTCCTCTTCCTACTTCTCCACGGAGGCAAAAAAAACCCTAATCCAAAAGTTGTTTACAGGATGAGGGCAAAGGCCATAGCACTTTTCCAGTGATGCTGGCCTGCAATAATGACCTTAGTCCCAAGGCTGGAAGGAGAGTCAGATGCAAGGAGTTTATCTGCACTTCTGGATCCCTTTAAATCCAATTGGACACCATTTGTCAGGGCTGACTGCACCAAAGGGAACATGTGAGATTGACAATGCTCTTTCATCCCCAGGCTTCAAGATTTGGCCCTCTAATTAATACATCCTTTTAGCCTCAGTTTATGGGCTTACCTTTACAAATAGCTTGGCAAGTGTGTGAGCCAAAGAAGATGCTGACCTTATCAGCTAGAATGTGAGCTTGCAATGTGTCAGCTATCTTGAAAGTACTTCCACAGAGAGAACTCCTAGATACCTTACTGGGCTTTCATTTAAGCTATCCAGTGTCCCTCTGAGAAGAAATACTTGGCTGGGAGTGCACGTTTGTAGTCACTGAGAAGAGAGACACACCGCAAGTTTGCACTCCAACTTCCAAGAGCTTGCCCCTGTCCCCCTGCTTTTCCTAAGCTGGTTGCCCTCATACATCCAGCTGCTGCAACTTCCACAGCTCTGTTTAGGTCCAGGTTTTATGTGATTGCTTCACTTTGTAATTAGAAGTGCAGCAGAGCATAGCTCAGTGTGTTATGAAGGATGGGGAGGATGAAACAGCAAGAAGCCACAGAAGGATGCCACCTTTCACTGCCCGCTCTCCTGCAGTGGCAGCTGCTGGCACCACGAGAGCTGCCGAGCTCCCCATGCAGCAGGGCGCAGAGCAGGGCAGCATGTTTCGGTGCTTCAGGCAGCCAGCTTGGTGCGACCGTCCTTTCCCCACCTGTGAAAATTGGGTAGCTCCCCCAATGCCAGGCCCATGGTGTGTGAAGTGGACTGCAGGTGGGGAAGGATAAGGGCATTCTGGTCCTGGACCAAAAAGCACACCTCTAGCTAGTGAGAGGGGTGTTGTGTAGCTAGGACATATGGGATAAGTGCTGCTGAGCTGTTTATGTTTTCTTAGGAGAATCATGTCTCAAATGCCGAAGACCTAATGTCTTCACTCGTTTCTCCTGTCCACCCCAGCCGTACCTCTTTTCATTAGGAAATGTTTTTATGCTCCCACTCTACTGAAAAGACCTGCCCCAAGCAACAAAGCAAAACAAAAAAAATCAAGGAAATACCTTAGGCCTGGTGAAAAAAATTGACTAAGACTAACCCTTAGAAAGGTTCTGGGATGAAAAAAAACCTACTGTATCATTGCAAAAGGAAAGAAAATGCTCTGAGAGGCAAGAAAAGTCTTTTTACTTCCTTCTTCTGACACACACAGCTCAGCTAGGTTGGTGAGCTGGGTAGGCAGAGAGGGTAACTCATTGAAAAGTGGAGCCTGTATTTTGATTGAGGAGAGTCTGTGCATGATTAAGAATCCATAGCATTTTCAGTCACGAACATTATTCAGCTCTTATGTGGACAAAAAAGGACATTTCCCAAGGCCAGTATTGGATTTTTGCATGAGCTGCATTCCTGCTGAAACCACACTTACTCTGAAGTCTACGTGACCTAGCTATTTTTATTTGGCTATAAGGAATTCAATGCACTCGACAGGGTGTAACATCTGTCACACATCCACATAAGCATTGTTTATTTTTATGAAACAAGACCTACACTTACAGTTACTCCTGCAAATGCGAATGTGCAAGGAGAATCGTGGCACTTCATTTCCAGTGGTTTGTGGAGGCGTAATATACAAAGTGGGCCTTCTGTAGCACACTGATGATCCTACCTAATTACACAGACATGCACAACTAGTGTCAATAAACTGAAATCAAAGTCTGCTTTGAAAAAAAAATTAATGTTGTTACACAGAATAAATCACAGAGAGTAGATGTGCAGCTGTATTCAGATTGCTGTCTGGAAGGTGGAAAAGCAAGCTGTAATTGAGAAAGGCTTCAGTTTTGATCCGGGGCTACTGCTGACTGCCTCTCACCTCCAGCAACTTTGCTGGCTCAGTTTCTCCAGCTGTGAAAGGCAGACATGGTAATGTTTAGGTAGAGGTGTGCTGTGAGAGCTATTGGCTGTGTCCATGCAAATGCTAATTTATTGGTGGTGAAGTACAGCCTAGATGAAGGTGCTACAGTATTTGCTGTTTGCAGTGCATCTGCTGATTGGCGCTACAGGTAAAAGAGAGGCCTGCATAACACAGTCCGGAGGGAGCGACCACCGGGATAAATTTATAACATGCGCAAGTATGCATGTTGGGGAAGTACAGAAATTGGAAAGAAGCATGCAGAGGGGGTGGCTTGGAAAACAAGCATGATATGTTTTGCTCTGCATTTTCAGCTTTCTTTTTCCCTTGTACTTTATCTGATTTTCTAGTAAGTGATAGTCTATTGATCCAAATTCACCTCTGATTAAGTCCAACATCCTGAGAGACATTCACCCACACATACATCCAGCAAATAACAGCAAAGGAGCTGCTGAAAGAAGTACATATTTCTTAGGCTGTAAATGTGAATAGAAAGATAAAAAGTGCAATGTACAGTATTGTTCCTTATAATTGGGAGACTTTGGCCTTTAACTAGGTGCCATGTTGTGTTGACATCTGTCTTCCAATGAGATAATTTTTTATCCCTTTTGAGCAGACCATTATTTTAATACGGTGAACATAACGGAGTCCGACAAGTTTTTCCATCTTAATTCAAGGAAGCAGCCTCCACACAGCACTTCAGTTTCACGAACGTCCAGATTGTACATCATGGGGGGAAGGGGGTGAGTACACACACGTGTGTGTGCGTGCGCGTGTATACCTACATACACGTGCATTTGTCTATGAAGCCAGCGATCGGTAAGTTTGCAGCGTAGAGGAAAAAAGGAATGTGTTTATTCTGTAACCCATAAAAACATCTATTATCATAACTGCATCTTGTCTGAGCCCTTTCCCCTTGCTTCCATTTGGCACAACCGCAGACCAGAGGTGGGACAGGTACAGAGTTTGCCAGCAGCTCCCATCTCTCCAGTTTCCATCTGACACACATCTCCTTGCTCCTCTTTCTTTTCCACCACAGGCAAGAGAAGGACTTATTCTTCGCATAGACTAATACCAAATGGCTGCACTTCCAGCGCTTGCTTACATTTAATGGTAAATAGCCAATATTCAGACCATTCCCTACAAGCCACTGTGATGAGCTGATTGATGAATAAGCCCATACTGCATTCTGGGTAGGCCATATAAACCCCACCCAGATCTCTTTCCCCTGCATAGGCATATAATCCACCTACCTATTTAGCCTGGGGCTCGATTTATCAGTACGGCTTCACTTTACTGAGGCTGAAATGCCAGGTCAAACAAGAGGAGCGGTCGCTTCTCTGCGTTGCATCCTGCAGGGTGAAAATTTCCTGCTCTCAAAAGTGCGGGAAACTTCTTTTCCTAGCGAGCAGAAAAGTTGAAGTTTTACCTCCAGAGCGCTTAGGGGACACACAGGGCTGGAAGTAGCAGCACACGAGAGGAGAACCCCACAGAAAAGTGACAAGATTAAAGGATCTTCTCTCCCCCACCCCCCTCTCCCATCCCTCCCCCGAACGGGTAGCAAAATCAAAGTTAAAAATGTATCTATGGAAGGGACTGATGAAAGATTAATAATTAATTTTAGAGCAGCGATGCAGCATTTTTTGAAATGTAAATTTGATGCGCAAAAGTGGCATATTATGATAAGCAGGAGCAACAAGGGAGAGTGAGTACAGGAGGGCCTGTTGCTCAGAGACAGGCTAGCAAGGAACACTTACAGCCAGCTTTATTTTTTCGCTTCCCCTCCCTCTCTTTATGCAAACTTATTATCTGAACTTAGGAGGTTTTGAAGAAGTTTAAGGGCTGAATATCTGAGGCACAGAGCCTTCAGAGCACATCTCAGCTACAGTTTTGCCTTGAAAACTAAATCTCTAGTTGCGCATTGCCATCCAGTGTCTTCCCATACTTCATTTCTTCTGACCGCTCCTGTCGCAGTGGTGCTAACCATCCGATGGTATTGCTAAGACTTTCCCTTCTGCTTCTAATATTTGGATTTCATTTTCCACCCCTTTCCACCCCGCTTCCCTCCCAACTCCCCTCCTCCTTAGCTCAGCCTCTTTAACCATCTCCTTTTGTGCTTTTCCCGTGCATGGTGCAGCCTCTTTTACTCTCCCTTTTCTTTCCCCAGCCATGTTTACATGAGGGCTTTGAGAGCAGCTTCACCGTGCGCTCTCATGAGAGTTGTGCAAATTGCACCAGTGCTTCAGTTGGAAGAGACACTCATCTCTGGAGCCCCATGCTGTGCAAGAGTGCATCAAGGCCAAGTAAGCCCCTTGATGCTGCCTCACGCTGTGATCCTCCTTTGCACAGTGTCATGTGTCAGGATGGTTTTCCCACAATGCATTCTTTAGTTCAGTGTCAGGGAAAAAAAAAAAAAAAGAACAAATAATCTGCTGCCATCACAGGCAAACACATTACCTGCAGGGCAGGGAGAGGAGCCAGTCTTCTTTCACTGAATCAAATTCACTCTCCAAAGTTGCCTTTGGACGTGTATTTATTAATTAGTGCCCAGGCAGTCCAGCCTCTGCCCCTTCCAACTTTTTGCCCAACACATGTTGGTTTTTTGCAAACAGTGGGAATTTTGGAAAGCGGTTAAGGAAAAAAAGTCTTGTGCTTTCATGCCCTTACTTGGATCCAAATGATGGTTTTATTTATGCATATTGACAGACCTATGCTTCGCAAGTACAATTAATACCATATAAATCATTCATATCCCTGCCCTGTCATTTAAGGGAATATAGCATAAACACCATATCCTTACCTTAATTAAACTGGTAGCGCACAACAGATACAGCTCCCAAGTGCACCTGAAAACAGCACTGAACACTACCGGCTCTCCAGCAAGCACGCGTTTGTATGGGTTTTTTACTGCCCAGCCGGAGGTCACCTGCAGCAGCAGTCGGGCAGATGGGCAGGCTCTGCATCCTGGCCAGAGAGCAGAAATCAAGCCCTGTGTTGCTGTGTGGTTTGCTGGGAAGGTTTTGACGCTGCCGTGCGGTTTGATGTTTCTCCCACAGGGAACACACACAGCCACGCTGCCGAGCCTCGGGTGTCAGCAGCAAAGCACCCACGTACACCTCCAAGCAGGGGCACTCCAGGAAAACCTGGCACCGCCACGGGCCGGGGAGAGCCGGGAAGACTCGCACGGGGAGGGGGCCAAGCAGGGAGGAGGAACTGGGGCAGGATGCAGGCAAAAGTTATAGCAAAGCGATTTGAAATCAGCCAGCTCTGCTGGATGCAGAGGGGCAGGCCACAGCAGGGCACTCTGCCCAGGGGGCACATGGGGAGTCAGACAGGCACTGCACCCGTTCCCGGCGCCCACAGGACGGCAGGCTGGGTGCAAGCGAGGTGCTGCTGGCTTCTCTCACCCTCCCAACACACTCACGCGCTGCCAATATTTGCCTTGTTCAGGGAAGGCTGCGAATTTCTCAGCGCAGCTCCCCTTCTCCTCTTCCTCCCCAGACCTCTGCCTCCCTCCCCTCCATTTCTCCCCACTATGGGCAATTTTTCAAATCTCATTGTACAAGGGTAGCTGGCAGGGCGATGGGGTATGTAGTGTCTGACATCAGCCCCAGAGGAGACAAGGGGAGGGGGATAAGCTGCTTTTTGGGAAGGAAAAGAAGGAGCACTCCATCAGTGCAGCTGGAGCAAGGGGCAGGCCAAGGTAAGAAGAAATATTCCAAGAGAGTATTTCTTCAGCTTTGCCTTAGAAAAGCATCCCTATTCAAGAGGAGCACTTAAGCATTTGCTTATGTTTAAGCACATTCTCAAATCCTGTTGACCTAAACAGAAATGAAGCATATGTGTCTAAATGAGCATATGCTTAAGTGCGTTCTTCAGACAGGAGGGATGAGGGCAATTAACCACATATCTATATGCAAGCTAACTATCTGTCATTTACGTTTAGTCATTGTAATGCATTTTGGACAGTGAACAATTCTGGCAAGGAATTTTTTACTAATCATTTCACAACATTTGATAGCTTTAATGAAAAGACAACATTCCCTGTTCCTTTGAAAAAAGGTTTTCTCCCTAAACAAAAATAAACAAACCACACCATGGATTTTGTATTTGCAGGGTTTTTTTGGAAAAGGTAACAAATAGCACTGGAATGTAAGCTGCAGTCTGTGTCCACTCCGGGTCATTTCACCGGAGAGAGACATCTTGCATAACCATGAAAGGAGACAAAACTGTCATTTAAGTCTTGAAACACAGAATAAACTTTTCCCATCCATTGTTCTCTTGTATATGTGTAAACGTTACCTTTAGCCGGCATGATTTGATTTAGGCCTTCCCCACATTGCAGCTGGTTTAATGGAATGCCATAATAGTGTCACACGGTTATTCTTGAAAAACAGCTACTAAATGTTGATGTTACTTATTGTAGCAATATTTATGTGAGAATGCTGCAAATACTTGGGAAAAGGTTTTAAAGGTTGAAAGGCGAGTATAGCCATAAATTATGAGTAATGCTGCAGTTGGGAAGTGACATAAAGTTCAATGGCCTCAGCTTTCGACACTGTGTGTTCATTGTTTTGGACACTCATGTGACTGCCTCTCAGCCAGGCCAGGGCTGGTTCTCTCCCTTGCTGGATGGGATTTCAATGCAGGATTGTGAAGGTTTTTTAAAGTGATTCTCTAATGTCTATTGTGTAACTTTCTCGTCTCCGACACAAGAATCAGCCTAAAAGTGAACCTTAGTAGTCCAAGTGACTGAAACAGATAATGAAGTTCATATTAATGCTGGCTTACACGATTAATTCACATTTTATTTCCTTATAACACTGAATGGAGAAACAGAAGACAAAAACACAGTGCTAACTGGCAAAGTAGATTTGTTTGTTTGAGGGTTATTTACAGAGTCTTTGAACTGTTTTTTGGGAGCTTTCCACCCAGCAAAGTGTAGAGAAACCCAGAGCCAAAGCCAGCCCAAAGGGTCACAGCGCCTCTGGCACAGTGGTTTCCCTACCAGGCAGAGGACATCTGGGGCAGCTCTTGCCCCAGGACAAGGAGGGAAGGAAGAAGGGATGGAGCTGGGACAAGGAGCCTGGGGGAAGATCTGCAGAGCTGGGCTGGCTGCTGCCATCCCCTGCCGTGGCCATCGCTATTTGATCTCACACTCAGCAGCAGCCTGCTGGCTTCTCTCAGGCTGTGACACAGGCAAAGTAAGCAGCAAAGCCAGGATAACCTTGCTGTTCACAACAACCCGCGGCATCTTTTGCCTGTATCTAGACTAGCACAAGGGAAGCCTGGAATAGATAAGGTCCTGAATTACGAGATCGGTCCAAACTGCCCTCAGACGTACTGTGCCATCCTCCTACTGACATTCTCCTCAGGCAGTGGAGGGCTTTATGGTTTATGTAGATTAGATTGGTCCTATTATAAAGTTCATTTTTAAATGAAAGTGTCAGTTCTCCGTGTGTTATGGCATGCAGAAGGGCCCCCAACCTCCCTTCAAAACTTTTAAGCACGCTCTGGAGGGCACAGGGAGGAGATCGTTGTACCCAAACCAGGGGGTTTGCTTTGTGGGTGACAAAGTGTCCATGCGCTAACTGTGAACAAACCTCTGCAGTGCGGAGAAAGTAATTACGGGTGATTAGACTCTGGTCTATAAAGTCCTTAATGACCATACCTGCAGTTCTTCGTACCATATTATGTCCCCCATGATACCTGCTGCCTTGTATCCCCTTCACCCTGCCCCTGCCAGCGCTAGTCCCTGATCGGCTCCAGCCAGAATGGAAGATGCTTGCCGTTTAGCTGCCGTTAGGTTGCTATAGGAGCATGGCTGGATTCAAGGTATGATGTGAATACCACTAGTCCTGCAATTATAGCAAGATCTCCAGAAATGTCCACATCTTTGAGACATCCCCGCTTTTCCTTCAGTTTTGCTTTGCTGGTGTGGTAAGGCTTGCAAATCTCTGTGCCCGACGATCTCTGCAGGCTGTTAATGAAGCTCCTGGAAAGTTTCCTCATGCCAGGACCACACTGGTAATGTCCCAAGTGTTGTCAAGTCCCTGATAGGCTGTCCAGTCTCCAAAACCTCAGAAATTGTCCCTGAGCAAGTGAGATCCTCTTCTCCATCCCCCTTTGGCTGGAGAAGCTCCTATTCAGTGGTAGAGGTGGAAAACACAGGAATGGCTGTAGACAGCCCTGGCACTTAGGGATCACTCCATCACTGTACAAGCCTCCCTGGCCTAGCAACTTTGCCAGGAACAAGAGCACTTTGGAGATGGAACACATTGCCACTCAGGGCTTACAGTCTGTGCCGCGTCCTTTCGTGGTATCAACCATTTTATGCAAGCACTGTGCATGCATTTGCACGGTGTTTGTAGCATACACCACTTATTCTGCTTTTGTGCAAAGTCTATAATGGATCAGTTACATTATTTTTTATCTGATTTGAACAGGTTGGTTAATAAATGGACCAGCCTGTAGCAACGTTATCTTCTGCCAAGGCAGGAGGAACGGCAAAGTTGTACAGATAAGTTTTTAGCAAAGTTGCAAAATGTCATTAGCACATAAAACCTAGAATCACCGTAAGCCCATAAAAACTATGGTAAGTGATGAAGTAAAATCACAGTAAGCCTATGATCACATAAAATCTATAATAAATTGCTGTTGTGTAGTAAAAGCTGATTAAAAATTGATTAAAACAGTTCAAACTATGTAGGTCTCACCTTCATGCATCACATGGTGTTTACACTACCCTGACTTGCAAGGAGTCCTCCCTTTTCCTTGCCTCTCCACACACATCCACAGTGATGGGGGAAGACAAGTTCTGCTTACCTTTAGCAGACCTGTAAATCAATAACTTACAGTGTTCAGAGACCATGCCAAATAAAAATACTTTGCTTGAACCTAGCAAACATGCAGGGCACATCATTAAAAGCACAGATATGTCACTGGCCACATCAGACGGCTGCGAACACCACCATCTTGCTTTCAGTGCCCTCTCCTCCTCAAAAACTGCTAGTGCATGTAGCCCAACCTTCTTCTTGACAGCAGAGAGGCACTTGAAATACAGCTAAAAAGCAACTTCAGGATCCCAAATATGAAGGCAAGTGCAAATATCTTGCTGCATACGTTTCTTCAGCCAGCTGTTGTGGGGACAGACTCAGGGCAAGCTCTGGACTCCAGGCAGTGCCGCAAAGGCCCTTTTCCTCGCTTGCAAATCCTGGGGCTCCTATTCTAGCTTTGTGTGATGATATGAATTAACTTCACCCTATTTTGTTCTCTGCCTCCACCAAGGAGCAGCACCCATAGTATTTCATCATGTCAGTCCAAGTCTGCCATAAATCAATCACCTACGTCCTGCTGCTGTCTGTGTCTCAGGAAATGCTCCCCAAATGCCATCCAGGACGATGCTCCACTGTATAAGTGCTGCTTCACTGTGTCAACAACTCGCCCTTAACAAAGAAATAGCTCACACAAGGTTTCCATGATCTGCTCTGTCATGACGGTGGGCAGCAGTAAGAAGACAAGTTCAGCATACACACAGACCTACAATGGGGATGTTCAGAGCAGCCTTGCGTGATCCCTCCATGCCAAATGCCCTTAGACAAGCACTCTCGGCAGCCTTGATATACCCCTCAGCCACATGAAAAATAGATCCACCTGGGGTAATCACCCACTGTTCCAATTAGAAACTCACTGTAAAGCAGCAGCTGGTTTGTGCTGGTGGCCCCACGAGATGTTGTGCCACATGGCTCTGGCAAACAGTAGTGGGATTTTGTTGGCTTGTTTGTTTGTTTGTTTCTGGTAGCTTGCTTTGCAGCTAGTCCCAACAGAAAAAAAAAATAAAAAACGAGATCCAAGTTCACCAAGTACACCATTCATTGCGGGTCTTTTATTCCATCCTTCCTGCAATGATGATGATATTCAGACAGCAAAGTGAGCATGAAATCTATTCCTGAAAGTAATGCAGAGTATCAGAGTTTTGGGGCAAGAAATGTCTTTTCAAAAGATGGTTAACTAATAATGTCTCAGTAATGATAAACAGGGATTTTCAGAAAGTCTGTTCAGCATTTCTAACCCAAAATATAATTTGCAGATCAACTTTCAAATTGAAGTCCCAAAAAATCTCTGAGAAACAAAAATAATGGAAAACACCTAGTTGCTGGTGTGATATCTTTCTGTTAAGGAAACTGGTTCAGTACACATTGTCTAGGAGAAGGATAGGCAAGGGAAGAAGGCAAGGCTAGACAAGGAAAGGAAAAATATTTTAGGAATTCCTCACTAAGAACCTTTCTAACTTTTAATCTTTAATTTGGCTTTAAAAAGACTATATAATCAATTTATTCCTGAGTTTTAAGCCATGTAGAAAATTATCAAAGATATTGATTCTAAAAGAAAATGCATGTAATTCAGTTGTGTAAGGTTGAGACAGAAAAATCCAAATGTCAAGCTAAGTCAAAGAAGGATCAAGAAGATTCAAAGCTGTGGGAGTTTGTCTTCAAAGCTACAATCTCTTAGACAATTAAATGAATGGCTGAAAGTGATGGTTTGGGATGGTTTTGGAGGCTCCCAAAGAAATACCATTAGTAGCTGGCAAACTGTAAAGCCACCATCAAAAATCACCTTGAAGCTGATATGATTTTCACAGAAGATCTATCCCAAAAAAGTATTAAACATGTCACAGCGCTGGCCAGGAAAATCATCTGTTCCTTCACGTCTGCTTCGCTGGACAGGATAACAGCACACGTTGCCTCAGTGAAAGTTAAAGAATGATGTTCATAGGGCAAACAGGTGTCGAGTTATCTATAAACTCATTTCTTCCAAACCTTTAGGGAGACAAAATCCTTTCGATTTTATTGAATGTACATTTCTGTCTAATCTCCTGCCAGCCTCTCCTTAGCATTACTGGTGGCTGCAGCATTGACCCCGAGCTTAAGCTGAGCTCTCCCTTTGGAGTGAATCGCAACTTCTGGAAACAAGATGTAGCGGCACTTCTGAACAAAGGGGACATCGGTGCACTGCATGAGAGCATCCTCAAGCCACATGGGATCCAGACGTAACTATTGCCAATCAAAATTTAACTTCTTACCCAATAAATGCATACTATTTCTGTCTCATCATCTTTACACTCTTCATAACCAGTTAGAGGCTCAGATAAAGGTGTTTGGTTTTTTGCCTTTAAAAAGTAGTACTTAGGCTCTAGTTCAGCAAGGCACCTGAGTTTATTCTTAGCTTTAATTTCAGACCATTCTTCCACTAACATCACTACAGCTTAACAGCTATGGTGTAATTAAGAAACACATTGGGGACAAGATTCAGACTGCCAGTTTCACTTAGGAAAACTACAGGCTTGTTAGTCAGAGGGAAAAATTAGAAATATTGAAGGAGAGGTTCCTTCTGCCAACCTTTAATTGTCTAAGCATAGCATAGACTATAGTCCACGGCAAGAAGCAGACATCTCTGAAGAGGAATTCATGTCACTTACCTTAGATACCCATCTGGGATGAAAAAGTCAGGAGTTCCAAAAATCACTGTCTTGTCTTTAGTGACACAGAAATGTACAGATCTAAAGAAAACAAATCTTTATAATCCCTCTCTCCTCTTCTGGTTTCTTTCCTCCTCAACTTGTCTATTGGTTTGAAGAGACATCTGCTACAAAACAGATCCTTTTGGCCCTTCTCTCTGCTTCTGCACATGACACCTTCCAGACCATGGTGCCTTGATGGTTGGTGGGCAGATGACACATGCTCAGTCAGTCTTTCACCTGTATTTTCCCAACAGCTCCTGGAAAACCCTTTCTTCTATAACCTGCATGTCTTTTAATTGTGTGACCTTCTGATTAGCTTCATCAGACACAGCTGATCTCTATTATTTATTTATCCCTCCTTTCTGGGCTAGATAGGAAAAATGGGTTTGTTCTAGGCAGAATCCATCTTTTTGCCCCCATGGGCTTCATTTGAATGCCCCTTCAGCAGAAGAGGATGAGTCCCTATCATTAACCTGTCTCAGGTGCAAGAGCCTCTCCTGGCTCTTCCTTGGCTTCTTCCCCAGTAAGGAAGGAAAAAATCACAAGGATAATTCATCCATGTTCCTCTTTTAAAATGGATTCATATGGAGAATCCCCAGTGTCAAAAATATTAAGCTCTCCATAGGCAGAATTCCCAGTCAAGAGCGCCCAGCAGTGCATGGTGCTCTGGAGTTTCATAGCACCAGTTAAACTCAGGCTTCTCCAAATAGCTCTTTATATGCATCTCTTCTTCACCAAAGTGAATAGCTAAGATACTTGTTTAACCACTTTTTTGGATGTTACAAGGAAAACCAAGCGCTAGATTTAGCCATTTCCAAACAACCTTAGTAAAGGATTCAGAAATATTTAACTCAAGCTGCAGGATATTACACACAGCTTTGCTTCCCACCTTCTCAACAGGACCTAGAGGTTCAGTCCTACTAATTTCAAATGCCTACCGAGCTATCTGGCAAAATAAGAGCTTTAGTTGGGCTAATTCAAAACATAATGTAAATTGTCTTTTTGTACAACATGCTAGCATTTATTAATCACTATATGTACACTAGAATCGTCCCCGGGAAGTATTGTTTGGAAACTTATTACCAGGTAAGGAGTCATGCAGCTCTCCTTTAAATTGCTCTTTTCCTTCCTTGCCCTGTGCCATAACCACACAAGAAGCATGAAGTTTAATAGCTCCTGATCATTCCCCCTTTTTTCAGTGCATTGCAATTACAGAGACACCTGCTCTGGATAACTCTGTGTCCACCCACTGTGGACAGGGCTCAACAGGGCTCTGTGTTTCTCACTAGTCATTGCTGGTTGCAAATCAAATGTGGTCAAAAGCGTATTGGGGTACCAGGACAAGTTTACAGAAGAGTTTATACTACCTATATCCTCTGTGTCTTTTTTTATTATTTTCTAAAATATGGGTTTGTACTTTTTAATGTCTATTTTTGAAGTCTGTAACATTTGTAAGAGTTCATAGTATTAAAACCCCAGTTGCATAACTCATGTAGAGATATAGAGGCAATGGTGAAAGGGTAATAGTAAAATGATTAAAAAAAAAAAAGGAGGTTTAAAGAAAACTAATTAGTACTGGACTGTGTCACATGACTTTCTAAAAGGTCCCAGATGTCACCACCAAAGCAGAGTTAAGTCTGTCAGACAGAAAGGGAGATATCACACAGATATCTCCCTTGGAGTCATAAGTTGGCTTTAGTCTGCAGGTATTCCTATGAGATATGTCAGGCTGCCTGGACTTACTGGGCTCCAGCACAAGTGGATTTGAGTTTACGCGAAAACATAAGATCAGTAACGGCTCTCAAAGCTCCTTAAATACTATTCCCCATCTATCAGGTGTATCACATTTGCAAAGAGGACACTGTGGGCACAAACTGGGTGTACTTGAATTTATGCAGTCTTCAGTGAGCTAAAGATGCACTTATTTGTGTGGCCCTACCTCTCTGGTCTTCTTACTGTACTTCTACAGCAAGACCAAGCAAAATAAAACAGGAGCAGGTGCCCTCGTTAACTCTCACCTTGCATGGATACAAGCAGCGTTCCCCACGGGTACCGGGTTATCCCAGCCTGTCATCGCCATGCTCTACACCATGCCGATGCCTTTTTCTTGAATGCTGGCTCCCTGCCAAAGGAGCAGAACTGCCTGCTGTGCTGGGTACTGACGCTGTAATAGTCACACATGCAAGCAAGAAGCATCCTCTCCTCTTCCTGTTTTGATATCCCATCACTGGTGCGCGGGGGCAGACAGTCTTGCAAACTTTACATGGCGATTAGTAACAGCCGTTGATTCACAGCGGTTTCCAGGCAGCTTCCAGGTAGTACTCCTGTGTAAGGGATGGCTGTCTTTCCAGGAGCTTGTCTGCCACACATCTGTGGCTGAAATGCTATGGAGAAACAAGGCAGTAGCTCTTGCTCAAAACCAAATTCCCTCAGCCGCAATTATCTTATTCTTTGTCTAAAAGCAAAACTAACACATTCAGAGTCTTAGTCCATTTGCTGTGATTTCAGCTTCATTATACTATTGTCTTCAGTGATGCTTGGCTTCGCTTCCCAGATCTAGGTGAAGCTGGTCCACACTGAAGTCAGTTATCTCTGTAAGAAAAGATTCAATATAAAAATCTCTGCCTTTGGCTTTTCTCAGCACTTGCCCTTTCACTTACAAAGCTTGTTTATGGTGCAAACGATTTACAGAAGTCTGACAGCAGTTCAACAAGGTGAAAAGCAAAAAGCAGAAGAACTCCACGTTTTTGTCATGTCACAAACATGATAGAACAACAAAAACAATTCCATTTTCTGCTTTCTCCTTTCAGTAGTGATAAAGTCAGATCTCTGAGGAGGTATTACTGTGAAACTAACACTTAAATATGTGCCTTTGAGGCTTTTTTTCTATTGTTTTCCCTTTAAAATGAAGTTTAAAAATACACTGGGGATTCAGTAATATCTATAATTCTGTCTCTAGATTTCTGCCTCTCTGAGATTTGCTTCTTTGTGTCTTGTAGTCCAAATCCATCTCTGGTGAAGCTGCACCTATACAGTCAGGCATGCCATGCCAGACATTTTGGGAATGCATCCCCTGCAATTACCTCCTTCCTTCCGTACCCACAGCTCCATGCCAGGGCCTCTTCTCCCCCACTCCCCACAGTGATCCTGTTTGCTGGTGCAAGGAGCAGACCAGAAGGTGAGCCTCGACACCATGCCCCAGCAGTTGGGTCCCCACCTCCTGCCTGGTTCATGTTGACCAGTACTGTCCAGTCATGTGCCTGACATGATGGTGTCCCACATGGGGGGAAGAAGGCATCTCAGCAGTCCCAAATAACTTTTCTGCAAGTCTGGGAACACCTGCTTCTTAAGGAGAACCAGCTGAAGAGAAAGTGATATCAAGCCCAGCCAATATAGTGGGATGCCTGCAGCAGGAGTAACTACTACCCACTTATTACCCAGATTACTATTTTTACACTTTTTCTTTCTTTTTACCCCCATAAGCCTCAGCACCAATTTTATCCAGAATGTGCTACAGGAAGGGGAAGGAAGAAGATTGTTCTTTGACTGACAGGCAGAAGCAGGTCCAAGCCGGTCTTTTGGAACATTTTGACCCAAAACGATCTCTTGTAAACCTATATGCCTGATCCCAGCTGAGGGACAAAAATGCATCTCCAGATAAGACCTGGGTATGCCTCTGAGACGATATTGGCCTATGACCTAGGTTTAAATTGAAAGTGTATACAACAGCACTGAAAACTCTTGAGAAAATCACACACTCTGACATACAGCTGCGCTTCCACCATTGGATCCACAAAGACCAAACCTGGGACTCTGCTCATACTCACCCCTCTAGTTTGTGTCAAAACTGTATATCTGTGGGTACCTGTGAAACAACACTGCAACCAATAAAGTCTGTTTCGTATAACTGGTGGTTAGCTGACATGCCACTCTGTCAGTCACCAGAGTCTACTAAGGTCCTCCATATGGAAAAAAAAAGCAAACCAAGGTCTGTTTTTGCAGAAATTGCGTGCAGCAGCAGGATTTACTGATAAACAAGATGGCCTACACCAGAGAGAAATGCATTTTCAACCATGTACTCTGTGCTAAGCCCTCTTCTTCCCCAGGAAAGGGTAAAGGAGGTTTTAAAAGATGTCAAGAGAAAGATTTTTTTTTTTAAGTTGATTTTCATTTGCAGAGGCATACGCTGACTTTCTGTTGGGTTGGTTAATGATCCTAAATTGTTCTGAGGCAAGATTAATGTCTATAATCTCTTGGCCCAAATGTTATTGTGGGCTATTGATCATAAGCCAAATGAGGACAGCTTCACACAGCACTTTGGTCTGAGGATGGTCTTTTAATTTCAGTAGATATGGTACACTTCAGTGGGCTCAGGATGTTAGAAACTGCCCTAGAAAATGTCTGTTGCAATGCAAATCTCTGAAGTTATTTGGAGTAAAAGGAAACAATGACACAAATGTGAAAGGGCAGATTAATTGATGAAATTATTCTTCTTCCTCTCTCTGCTACAGGTTTCCTGGAGGATTTGGGCAAAACCCTTCACCAGCACGTAGTGTTCCCTCCTCCAAAACGAGGAAGGTAGTGCTTGCCACCTGCAGAGATGGGTTTTAAGAGAGGTAAGTGAGGAAAGTTCACAAAATGTGCTGAAATCCCCAGGTGACAAGGTTAGAAAAGTATTATTAGCTGCAGTCACCTTCTTATTTATTCTGCTCAAAGAACGAGAAGGATCACATTTTCAAAGGGATCTCAATTTGTCTTTCTGTTTGGACAGACAGTGTTAAACAGCAAATCTCATTCGTGTGCCTTTCCTCACTTGGATTCTGTGTTTCTCCTCAATGAAAGTAAAAGTCTTGCAAACATATTTGCATTTCATAACAGCAGCTCCCAACTTCTGCAGCACGGGGGTGAGGAGGGGAAGCGCGGGCGGGGGATCGCTGCTCCGTGCCCCACTGCACCAGGCGGAGAGAAAGGATTTGCTTTTCTCCCTTTTCCTCCAGTGAGAGGAATCCCGGGGGCGGGCTGGGAAAGGAATCCTGGTCACTGCTGGAACGGAGAGGAGGACGATGCTCATTCATTCACCACCCTCTGGGCAGGGTTAGCGCTCGCCTATTACTTAACTCGTTGAGCCACGCACTCTTTCTCTGCCTGCTGACCCAGCCAGATTCTTTGCTCCCTGGTCCTGGTGCCAACTGGAAGTAATATGACATCAAAACTACAACTGGGATGCTCTCCTCTACACCTGGCTCATGCATCCCACCTCCCCTGGCCCCGCTATACCCTGTGTCCCTGCAGTGCCCTGCAGGTTGCCCTGCATAGCCATGAAACACTCATTATAATTCACATGGATAATACCCCGTGTAAGATGGGCCTCAAGGCATTTAGCATAACTCTCAATGTAATTCTAGTATCAACCCGGCTGATCCATCAGTGATATCTAGCAATGCTCCTGGCTTAGAGCTCTGCAAAGTCAATGGGAATTTCTGAATCTTGCTTTCTTAAGAAAATAAGTCTTGCATGGTCATGCTGGTTTTGCACATACTGGTGTGTATGCGTGTGCATGTGTGTGTGAAAGAGAGCACTACTATTTCCCCTTTACCCCACCTTCCTTCTGAATTCATTGGCACTTTCAGCTCAACCCAACAGAAATGCACAATGTTCAAAGCCATCCTGATTCCTGCATGTTTCATGAAGAGAGGCAAATGATAGAAGAGAGGTCTTTCTCGTGCCCTAGCTGAGAAGGTGGCTACAGGGTGCATATACCCATCAACAGATGCCAGAGGAGTTACCTGAGAGGGCAAAACACCCCAACCCCTGCATACACTCTGCTCATTGCTTGAGCCCTACTAGACACCAGAGGATCCAGCCAGAAGACACAGTGCAATAGAAAATCAATTTTTGTAAATCTCAGTGCTAACAGAGCAACTTATTAGCTTTGCTTGCAGCAAGTACCTTTTCTGAAAACCTTTTCTGGGAAAAAAAAAAAGTTGTAAAACCGATTGTTTTGAGGGTGACTGTATCTTGAGACATCTGTTTCGGGACAAACTGGAGCAGTAGTACCACTCTTTTCTGATTCTATTTATATCATTGTGACATTAATTGATGTTTATTGGCAAGACATCAGATTTCTCCCTATCTTGCTACTTTTCCTTGAATCAAAACTCTAACCAATCATTTTGCTTTAACTAAAATGCGATCACAGGTTAGTAGAATTGATTTGTGGATAAGATTGCTAGACTGGGGGAAAAGGTGTGGAGATATTTTCCTATGAATCAATTTCTTGGGCAAAATAAAAAAAAATTAAGCATCTAAATCTCAGAACAAAATCTAAGGTCCAGCATAATTTCTACAGCAGCTGTAAACTGGTTAGACAGACATAAGTGATAAGGCATTATATAGCTGCCAAAGTGAGTAAGTTATTTAAGTAAGTTATAGAGGACTGGAGGACCGAGGAATCTGTGCAGAAGAGCAGAATCATGACCTCTCCAGATGTTTTAATACTAACAACATCCTGCTTCTCTACTGGGCTTTTTCGGTTTTGTAGCAGAAAATCCAGCAGCAACTTTTTGTATTTGACATTAATAGATGCTGTCTTCTTGCACCAGTGGTGGCATTTAAAGGTTGCAACAGAAAAAGATGTTGGTGAAGGGAATGTTTTGGTTAGTCAATATCTGTGCATTGTCCTCTTCCACTGATAGTTCTTAGTTTCAGCTTCACAGTATTCTTTAGCTCAAAATCAGTACATTCGCTTTTTAATCACTTATACCAGTATGTGATCTTATCTGAGCTGCCATTTATACCTTCATCGGTATCAGCAGTGAACTTGACCCACTGTGTTTATTATGACTCCTGTCCCTTATGGCTTTGAGACACATGTATTTCTACGAACATCTCAAAATCTTTGTAGGAGTCTTGGTACTTTTACAGTCTTGCTGACATCAAAGTCACAACCAAGATCTTCAGCGTGAAGTATGCATTTTGGGATCTATAGCTGAAAAGCGATGTGCAAGGTCTCAGTAAGAATAGTATGTTGTGCCGTCTGCCGGCAATCAGGTTATTGACAGAATTCAGCTTCATCAGGAAGTATGAATTGTCAGGAACTCAACTGAATTTGGTGGAATAACTGGAATGGATGCCATTGCAAAAAGCATGAAATCTGGTCCTATGTCTTTTTGTATTCTACCATGTTTAAACTTTAATTCAAAACTAATAATGGTATAACTCATGATTTTGGTTAAGAGACTTTTTAACTTCTCCATTCTACTGACAAATTGTTAAATTGGATTTATGCACCAATCTTGAAATAGATCATTCCGTTTAATGGTTGATTTGTCAAGAAAAGTACTGATTAATGTGCCTTCTAGATCAGAAAGGATTTTGATATATTTTCCTTGGGCAACCTTAGTGGGAGAAGCTCAAGTACATGTCAAGATGCACCTTTTGCTTTCTTTCATACCTGCTAGTAGTTGATAAGGCCTGTTGTAAGGTACAACCTCCTTACTAGAAAAAGACTTACAATATGTTTTTCTCTGTATTCTGGTTTGCTGTTTCACCTGATCATGTAAAATTAACAGGGTTATACGCTACCGTGGACAGCAAAATGGCCAGGGATGCCCATCTGGCTTAGGGGGCCACAGCAGCCAGGGCACGCTGTTGAAGCAGCATGCATTGCCCCAACAATGGCTCTGACCCGTAGGATGGACACAGCTGCTCCTGCTGCCTGCAGAGACCTGGAGGCTGAGAACTCAAGTCCATGGGAACATTGTCTTTGATGTTGGTGACTCAGTATTTCATCTTCATGAGATAGTTGTATTTCTGTGTTTCCAGAATTAAACAAGGGAAAATAAATCAAAACCAAATTTCAGTTTTGTTATACAAAATGTAATATCAATGCACTCAAACTGTTTGACAGTGTTACTTTAAAAAAGCAAAAACCTAGCTAGCCTTCGAGTCCTATTAAGTTATTTCAAGTTGATCAAGAGCTCTTTTCTTTACTCAGCAAAACTCCTTTTTGAAATTTCTGCAGAAATTTTTGCTGCCTTTTTCTGTCGCCTTTTAATTATTTGTGCATCCCATCTCTCTTCTCTGACCATCTCTTAGCTGATTATTTTGACTTGTCTTGGTCAGATTTGCCCTACAGTCTGATACTGTAACAATCTAGGAAGACATATGATTTGATGTGCTCCATTGACATTCTCAGAGCTAATGGGAGTAAATTAAGTTCATGCAAAAGCTTTACATGATCCAGATCCAAAATACCCCCAAGTGCAATCAATGCCTCTGTGAGTGTTTGATCCTTTTATTTCAACATGGGTAATCTTAGCCTGCTTGTGATTATGTTTTATCTGTTTTGAATTGTGCTGCTATTATTCAGTTACCATAAATAAGTTACCATTGTCTCCTAATCATCTTGAATTATCACCTTCTCTTTCACCTCGCATCCCTAAGACCTTGGCGAAGGATTGCAGGGGTGGGATGAAAGGAAAGATGATCGTGTGTCTGACCGTCTAGTCACAAAAAATTTCCCTAAAGTCCAGTTTGATTTCCATAATACTGAGGCTGCATTGTTTTGAATTTTTAATTATTTATTACAGTCATCAGACTGTGGCAATGTGACTGACCTATTGCTTTTTAATTATTTTGGTTGCTTTTGATACTATTAACCATGACATTTTGCTGATCCAGCTACATTCTTCTTCTAGTTTTGGCCCTGAGATCATTCAATGTCTGGGTCCATCTCTGTCAACAGAAAGTCAGCTTCTTCTTAAAAGATCACTTTGGTCTGACAGTATCTGTTGGAAAAGATGATATAGTCCTCATCTCCAACTTGTGGATGAGAATTTGGGTTAGATTTTTGTCTTTCTCCTGGCACTGTATAGATTCCTGGCTCCAATAAAACAGTAATATCCTAGGGTTTTTTAATCTTGCTTCAACATGAAAAGGAACACATAATAATTTCAATAAAGGGATGTCAGCAAGACAAGCTTTCATTAGCAGTCCCATGCCTATTACAAAAGCTCATTATCTTTCCTCCATTTACTGATTGGAGGAGGAGAGTTTTGAAAAGAGACAGGTTCCCCAGTTACTCCTGGAAACCCCTGAGAGCTCCGTGCCCACCCCTCGCTGGTGTCTGTCATTATCTGATGCATGGGTTGCACTCTTTTGTTTTGCTTGGTTCCAGGAATGTTATCAGCCCTGTCTACAAATACCTGTAAAATTCAATACCCTTTACCCAGGACTTTTTATCAATCAAGTGGAAAAAAGACAAGAGCTGGAAAAAACTGGGCTGTGCTGGTGGGGTAGAACAAGCTGACAAAAATCACATCCATTTCCATAGCCAACCACTGAAAATGAAAGCCAGAATATGATGCTTCCCTCCAGGCCTCATGCTGTCTCCCAGGAACTGTGTGGCTGAGACTGGGATCATGAGGCATCTCCTCCTCTCTGGTTCACACAGAACCACCACCTGGTTGAAGAACCTGGATCAGGTTTCAATCAGCTCTTGCTATGTGTTCATTTAAAACTTGCCCTTTCAGTTTGCATGGCCTTGTAATCTTAGAAAAGAAGGTCTGAAGGAAAGATTTGAAAGAAGAAAAGGAGAAGGCCTTCTGGATCAATGTAGGGAGCTCCAGAAAACACAGATCTCCATAAAACCTTTGGGGTGGGACTTATCTAACCAAAAAGCAATGCTGCTCCTCTAGTAGCAGTAGATAAGAGGAATTGTGCCCTAAAAGTGCATATTTTTGTGCCAGGAGAAGCAAACAATGAAAACTAGCTCAAAGGAAAATGCGTACCTTGCAGACATTGAAGGAGGAGAAGATACTGTGATGCCTGGTCTTGACGCATGTTTCCAAGAAGCAATATCTGGGGCAAAAAACAGTTCTTGGGGGAAAGAAACATTCCCTGATTGTCTTTTCCTGTTCTTGGGCAGGATCCCTTTTGCCATTGGTACGGTCAAATTCACCCTGGTACAGTGAGGCTAATGTCGTGCAATGGATATACCTGCTCTGCGCTCTCCTGCTCCACTGGGCTCTAAACTTGCCTGGTAGAGTGAATAATAATTCAGCCCTTACCTGTGTTCTGCAACCTGTTGGTTAGTATCTTTTAAAATCATTTTAAAACTAGTGTTCAAAATGCTGGGTTTAATCTGGTGGAACCTTCTGATTTATTCTTTTTTGAAGGGCACCCATTTAGCCCTAAAAAGTACTCGTTTGAAAGCTAAACACCTGAACAATTGTCCAGAGCTGCCCCAACTTCTCCCTTCCCCTGCAGACACTGCCTGAAACCTGGCTGAACCATGTACTCGTATCATGTAAAAGCACTGGCAGGACGTAAAAAACTTCTCAGACATAAAATGCAGCTGAACTGTTTAATGCATTGACAATATTAGTGATTGTGCCATGTCTAAATCCTGATTCCTTTAAGAAAATCAGTGTCTCAAGCTGATTTTCCATGGAGCTTCTGACAGTGGGGAAAACACTGAATGTAGACTTTGAATTTTCCCTCTCCTAAATGTTCTTCCATGTCCTATTACCATTACATTTCAGAACACCAAATGCTTTTTCTCCTCTGTGGTAAGTATGAATACTATTTCAAGGTGCATTTTTGCAGGGGAAGAAAGGGAAAACTTTCAACTCAGCCCTATCATCTCTGCCAGCTCCATGTGTCTGTTGTTCTGCTGGAGAAATCACGTTAAAATGAACCCTCAAACTCAATGACTGTGGAAGGAAAGCAAGACACGAATGATGTCTGACAAGGTTAGAGCAATGATATCATTATTTACCAGTGGAGAATTAGTGAAGTTATGGATGAATCATTATGAACTGTGTGTTTTGAGCCATTTCCCATTTGTATATGGTGATTGCTGATAAAACATCAGCGTCAGTGATTACTGCAATCTTTACTTGCAACACCATCTCCACACTACAGAACACCATTATTGTTGTATCTGAATTAAAAGTTGATGAGCAGTCAAGTATAGAAAACAGGAATGTATTATATCCCATTTAGCCAAAAAGCAAGAAATACCAAATTCTGTCTTATAAACGATGCATGTTCCTATATCTATCTGGATCAAGACTTAAGCTGCTCCAAATGAAAAGCTATCACAGGTTTCATCACTACATAATGAACTCCATCCTGTTTCATTGGTTTTACCCCCAGTCCCTGCACAGAATCACATGGACCTCAGTATATGGACAGATGATGGTACATAGTCCCAAGCACTTATGCTGTCTTTCATCCTTTTGTTGAATATAAAAATATACTGAATATGTCAGTCTTTCACAAAGACAGACATTGGTTCCAATTTTTTTTAGCTTTGTTTGTTTATAGTAAAAGCACCCGCTCTAAAGCAGGGAAATGCCTATGGAAATTATAACCTATAGAACATAATTTCTTGACAACCTAGTGTTGTACAACACTTCTCGAATATCCATACACCCAAAAAAAAAAAAAAGAGAAGGGAAGAGTAGAAAACAAGCAGGAGCAGTGTTAATGAAAACACCAAGGCAGTAAAGCACAGAAGGGAAGAAATGGCAAGAAACTGCTCTGTGTTGTGCTGTCATTACCGACTTTAAAACAGTTTGCCCATTTGAGGCTCACAAAAAACTTGCAGCACTTGACCCACATAGTTCTTTCCACAAATCTGTGTGGGCTTACCTGGCATTTTTCTAAATCATTTTTAAAGGAGAGGTATTTATAAGTCTTATTATATCTACTTCCAGAAGGTTAGAGCAGCACACAAATTCTCAGATTGTTAGTGACGAGTCCTTTTTATTATCGAGATTTCCAAACTATGAAAAGATATGACTGAATGCTAAAAGCATGTGATAGTCTTGCCAGGTTTGTATAATCACTCTCCTCCTGTTGAACCATCCTCTTCTAAAGTTGCTTTCTGCAGTAATTCTTTTTTGACTGTGAACACACACATTCCCTCAGAAACAATTAAATGTGAATCTGTTCACAACAGCCAAATGTTAGCTATTAATATTAATACCGAGGAAGAAAGGAAAAGCTATTGAAGATGCTACTGCTACGTTCCTTGCAGGTCTTTTGGTTTACAGGAATTCATAGAAGATGCAAATTCACAACTATTCCAGATCTGTTTGAAATACAAAGGTTTTATTAAATTCCAGAAAAAAAAAGCAGTCCCAATCAAGCCCATGGGAATTTTTCCATTGGCTGCGCTGTGCCAGGACTTCAAATGGGTATTTAACCTGGCGAAGAAATGAGTAGAGACGATTGCAGGATTTCCTCCCGTTTGAACATTCTCATTAGATGAGGCCTCGGTGACCTCTGGGTTGACGGGTTGTTCCAATGTTTAATTGCTTTGACCTTCGGGGAGTTTCTTTTCATGTCCAACATAACCTTAGGTTTTTTTAGTTTAATGTGACAAATTACTTCATAAAAACAGCCCTGGATATTTTCATTAATTCTGGACAAATTATGTTACACATAAAAGATGTCTTTTTCACAGATGCTGTAACCATGCCAAATAGTCTCATAATTGTTCCTTTTTAGCTACTTTGGTATATGTATTTGGTACATATTTAGAGTAATTGGTGTGCTTTATGAGTATATAAATGATGGTGTAATTCTAAGAAGGAATAAAATCACAAAAATACACAATTTCGACCCCCTACTCAGTAAACTAAGCCTTCCCAAGGGCCACATTTTCTGATAATGAATCACTTCTTCTGAGAAGAGAGCACAGTCCCTCCACGTTGCCACTGCGATGCCGGCAGAGCCACAGAAGAAACCATGGTGGTGATGCAGAAAAGGTCCTGGCTGGCTCGAAACCAGCCCTGCCCAACTGGGAGCTCTATCTTCCACATCTCTGAGAGCCTGCAGAGTGGTCCAGCTGCTCCAGGGTGCTGGGAGTGCCACCATCGACTGCTTTCCACACAAGTCAGATATCAGCCTCCCTTGGCACCCCAGGCCAAAGCATGTCAAGAAAAGCATTTCAGAATCAAAGCACACAAGCTTGTGGATGATTTTCCCTTCTAAACAAAGAGCATGAAGTTGCACTTGAAGTCTCCAGGTACCACGCAGCGTGCCTCCATCACAGCCTCCGCCAGGCTGACACCCCTGCAAAGGGAGAAGGACCAGCTCCCTTGCCGTAAATCCGATACAGCCAAATTTCCACCTGCCGTAGACTAGCCTCTTCGTTGACACAAAGTGTGCTTATGCCAGCCTGTATGTATGAAAATGAGATGGTTAGCTGCACGCTTTACACATGCGGATCCCCATTTGCAAATGTCACCTGTGAAAGACAGAGGCCACTCCAGAAAGTACAAAGCTTGGGATTGTTTAGGCAGAATGGAAAATGACACCCCGGCATTTACAATGGGATTTTTATTATCGATGTCACAGATATGATACTTGCTACTGACATGCTTGAATTAGAAGAGACAAAGTAAACTGTTAGAAAGAAGAGGCCATTGAACTAAATACAAGTGTAACCCACATGCTTATATTGCAGCATTCGATTTCCTCTTAAGTCTCAGGAAGAGGGGGGAGACAGCAAAGGGGAGACCTGTGTTTCAGCTGAAATCTCTTGTGTCTACACAGGAGGGTAGGGCCTCTCCAAAAAGCAGACAAAGAGCCAGAAGCAGGCAGTTAGGAGAGCTTTCGTTATGGGAGAGGAGCTTTGCAATTCCCTCTCACTTCCATCCCAATGCAGATCTCTGCAAAGCTGCAAGTGGGGAAAAGTAAAAAATACAGGAGTTGGAAACATCCCTGAGAACTGAGCAGCCGATGACACGTCAGGTCCAAAAGCTATGTTTGCTACATCCCAAGCATACCACTGTTGATACAGGTTTTGGATCTCCAGAATCATAAGAAGCCAAGGAAATGGCCATCTCGTGCCTCAGAGCCTGGAACTGGCTCTAAGAACCCATAGCCTTGTTTTCCTAGGAGAGGTTTTGGTGGGAGCTGGGCTGAGAAACTGGACAATCTAGATGGTGCTCGCATGCCCATTCATTTTTAGGATGTGATGGAAAGACAAAGCAACTGGTGCTGTATGGTGAAAATGGGAGAATAAGGAAGTTTCTGAACTTGTTGGCCGAAGAGGAAAAGCATCATTGGTCACTCTAAGCTTCATAGCAACTGCGTACAATAGCAGCAATGTTGGGAGTGAGTAGGCTTCATCTCTACAGGTTCTTTTAAGGATATAAAAGTATTTCAAAAGCATTTCTAGTATTGATTGCAGATGACTGTGTTTGTATTGATTTCAGAAGACTGTGTTTGCATTCATTCCCCAAGAAGTTTGGCCCCTGAGGGCTCTTAGTATCATAGCTCAAAGGATTAGATCTATGACAGACAGACAGAGGCAGATAAATTATGAGACATCTTGGAAGGCCAAAAATCTGGTCCCTCCTTCTGCAAAGAGAAAAACTGTGTACAAACGAAAGAGTGCAGCTAAGTTACCCATACTATAACCCCAGTGTCTCCATCCCACTCAGAGAGCCTCTCTAAACCCTGTGCTGTCAGAACTGAGAGAGAATGGTGAAATAAGCCACTGTGTGATTCAAATATTCTTAAGTGGTCACTGAAACACCCTCCTCTTGGCCACAAGACTGCATTCTTCAACTCTGATTGCTGCACTATGAAACACATGAGGTCATTTTTATGACAAGTCTTATGAATAGAGACTGGAATTTTCTACAAGGTCTTCTTTTCTTATCCCCCATTTCTCCCCCCTTTAAAAACAACTCCCAGCCTGCCAGTGCAAGAGGGTTCACTGTCTGGGAGTTTCCTGCCCATGATACCTATAGCCTTAGAGGGGTCCTCACAGCAACTTGCCAGCTCACCTGGAAGCAACCTGATCTCCTCCGCCTGCCACCCTGCCTGGTGTCATCTAGTGGCAGTGGGAGATTTAGAAATGTCAGGAGTAACAGATGCCATTTTCCTCTAAAGCCAAAGTTTTATGTTAAGGAGGACAAGTGAATGATACATTGCAGGTATTTATGGCAATTAGATGCTGCTTGTAAGAACGTGAGCTCGTCAGGAGGAGCAGTGACTGAAAGGCATGCAGACAGCTACTTGATAAAGTGGTGTTCACTCAACAAAATCTCTACTCTCAGCATTTTTAAACAAAAAACAGATCCTTTTGGACCTTTAGCACTCAGTCCAGAAGGAGCACAAAGCAGGACTCTGATGCAGGCATCTTTCAATGCTTGGTATCTGAAACCTGGAGCTACCATTTCCTATTGTTTTGAGCCTGGATTTGGGAGTTTCATCACTTCTCTAAGTAGAAGAGGAACCGATCTGTCCCTGATTGACTACTTCTGCTGTTTTGCCTTTTGCAGGATTATGCAGTATATGCCAAACACAGTATAAATGAGTAGTCCATATATGCAAATGACTGGCCAGCCTATTAACAGTGCCTAGTCATGCAGAGTAGAGACTCCTGTGTCCAACCACTTCTCACACTTCAGAAAGGAAGAAGGGAGAGTCTTTTGGGTCACCAGAGGCACTCTGGCTAGTTTTCTCAGTCAATAGTAAACCACAAAACCTATTCCTTGGAATCAATGACATTTCCACTAAAATGTTATGAATGAAAAGATACTTTAGATTGCAAATTCTTTGAGCTTACTCTACATTTTTAAATAAATAAACCAATTCTTAATTATTAAAATTATGTACTTTTACTAAAATTTAGATTTTACTGACAATAGCTCATTGGAACACACAAGCCTGAAATAAATGGAGACTCTCAGTAAACAGAAGCTCGAGGCCCAGTCCTGAAATCCAGAAGGCTAGGGCTACCTTTCAGAATGCAAACAACATTTGCTATTCTGTGCTTCGCTCTTTCAGTAACTCCCTGAATTGAAGTCCTGCTGGAGCAAGAAGGAAGCCTTACCTAGAGAGCATCCCCCAGCTGGGATACATTTTGCAAGTTTTGCATACCATTATGAGGACCTAAATTGAGCCTTCCTGCAGTAGCACAGAATAGGGAACTCCAGCGTAGGAAAAAAACACTTTTAGATTCACCCAGATTTATATCCTTTGATCAAAAGCTGCCCCTTGTGCTTATAAGAATCTCATGCAAAGTTGCTCCTTCATCTGCTTTCATATTCCTCTGCAGAACAGCCTTTGCCACATTATCTACAAGAACTGTGGTTTCTTGGGCTGCTGAAATCATGGCTGACACTGCTGAATATTAGTATCTCATTATCCTTGTTCTCATTAGGGTTGTATCTACCCCTTGTTTCGGAGGCTGGGACCGTATTCTACCCCGTATTTATGCAATACCTTTAAAAATGGGGTCCCACTGCATAACTGGTCTCCAATCTGCTGTGATAATGAAAAATATTATTTTTATTACCACTAGGTTTTACTTAGCCACATCTTTCAAAGGACACTGCCAAGGTTGGTCCAAAGTTTAAATCTCGCAGAAGCAGACTTTTACAAAACATATGTCTGAATAGAAACGTTGCCATTGATTTTTTTAATTGCAAGTGAAAACAGTCGTATTCGATGAAATAACCATTCCCCTGAACTTTCCGCCCTAAACCTGAAAACCTAAAAGTGAAAGTGACTCAAACACAGGCGAATCTGACTTCATTGATTTCTATTGTCCACGGTGAGAAAACACAACCAGTAAACAAAGCAGAAAGAGTGACAAGTAAATTGGATTTTTTAAAATTCTTTCACTTTTAATAAGGTTAAGGTGGGATTTGTAATGCAGGTAAAGGCGTTTGTTTGTTTGCAGTGTAGGAGCTGTAAGGTGACAGTGTC
Organism: Nipponia nippon; assembly: GCF_047370975.1. NCBI lineage: Eukaryota > Metazoa > Chordata > Aves > Pelecaniformes > Threskiornithidae > Nipponia > Nipponia nippon. The sequence goes on along the minus strand of NW_028262358.1, from coordinate 81,545,012 downwards.
CCTTTAAATACCTTCCCATTGCAATTTATTTGCTCCAGGAACGATGGCAGCGAAGTTCACACTGGAAATACTCACTGCTCCCAAAGAAGATAAATTTGCCGCAAGCTTCATATCGTTGTTCAGAGACACCTTTTGCTTTCAGGTAGTACCAAAGCAAGTCTGTTCCCCCACCCATTTCTCCCTCTTCAGGCGATGGTATTGCCCAGGTAACCCCCGCGCATCCCAAAGGGGTGCTTGGGCACACCCCGACTCTCCCACCAAGGAAGGAAAATGAAGATTCATGCAGCTCAGGTGGGGCTGGGTGTGATGCCCTTCTTTCAGCATTGGAGGGTTTCGCATCCAAAGATGAAAGCCAGGAGGCTTTGGTGACACAGCCCCCACAGGTCACCTGGGTCACAGCAGCTGGTGGGGAATTAGACTTTTCCCCTTCCCAAAAGTGAAGGAAAACCCTGCCCGCTTTTCGGTCTCGATGGTAATTTGGCCTTCATTTTGCTCAGACCCAGCTTTTTTGGAAATCTGCCCTAGTTTTGCCAAAGAGAAGCGAGGATGTCAGGATCTGGCATGCTGTGGTGAGGCACGTCAATGATTTAAGCTGAGCAAAACTGCCACAGTGGGATACGAATTGCTGTACCAAACTGAAAGTCTGAATCCTGTGCAAATTGTTTATATTGTTCGGGGCTTTTGTCATACTTGCATATTATCACATTAAATGATGTTTCTGTAAAAATATGAGGCTTTTCAACGACAGAATTGTTCATGTCATAAATGCCTGAATAAAGCAAGAGCAAAAATCTGTAAACAGAGGAAAGCAACTGCCTTTGCTTCCATTCATCAGCATGTCTAGATAAAAATCACCTTTCCTGTTTAATGTTTGCCCTCCATATTTTCAAGTGTAAAAATTCGAGGAAAAAAAATGCTGTGTAGCAGCTGGCCCATTTAAGGAGGTGATACATATTATTCAAATGATTACACGAATGGCTAAAGGTGATGCATTATTCCCTATTTTCATTTGTGCAGCATAGCTTCAGCATGGTGATGAACTATGTCAACCAGGAACCTTGGCTGCCTTCTATTGGAGAAAGCCCCTCAAAGATCTTTGATGTGACAACAAAACTGGGAAATATTACTGACTCACAGCCTTTAAGCAACCAAGAAGTGATCAAAGCAGTGACTCAAGAATTCAAGGGAAAAATTACATGCTCAGGGAAATGAGGAAAGCTTATTACCAACTGATATTCAATAGAACAGGCAACTGAAAGTCTAATTTTGTGAAATACACTTTTAATTGGTATTCACCGACTTATTGTATATTACTTATGTAAAAAGCAGCTTTTAATTAAAAAAAAAATGAATGGCTCAAAATTCCAGTCATGAAAGTGTGGGGTGTAAATGCTGTGTCCCATTTCAGTTCTGTCCGACTCCTACGTAAAATGCAGGGCAGAGAGAAAGCCAGAGGTCTTCAGAGTTCACCTCTGTAACCTCAACCTGTGAGCCCTCAGTCTTGTGCAGATTTGTCCTCTGCTGGAAGGTGAAGGGCTGGTGAGGGCATGGGGGCATCATTCACTGAAGTGCCTACACCAGCAAATTAAGCAGGGGCAAAGCCTAAGTGCTGCTGGGCAGCTCTCTGCAGTGTTTGCTGACGGCATGACCCGTGCCCCAGGCCACCTTCTAGTTCTGCAGGTAGCAGCACGCTGTCCACCCGGCATCTGGGGGCAGCCTGGATGTGAAGGCAGCATGGCTGAGGGCACACTGGTTTGGGGGGAGAAGAGAGTGCAGCTCTCTTAAGCCACCCTGTGCCACCTGCCCTGGCCCATCTCACTCGGTGCTGAGTTTGGCTTGGGTTTTGGTATGAAGGCATGCCTGCTTTTTGGGAAGTCTCAGATCCCTAGAGTGTGGCCATTCAGATAAGATGGTGTGTGAAACACAAAGGCAAAGCTCTGACCTCAAGCACAGAAGTGCATCTAGGGAAGCGCCAGTCAACTGTCCAAAGTCAGTAGGATTTGGGCATCCAAACACTCCAGGGAAGCTCCTACAACACACACTAACATGTAGCTATGTTGCTGTGCTCTCCTATGTTCTTATCAAGCCTAATCACCATATTTCCCAATTTCCCACCATGGCTGTGCCCTCATTGGGGTTGGGACAGGCCATGGGTGCTCACCCCGCCACCCTTTCCCCACCACCCAGGACCCCAGGTGTGCAGGAGGCACTAGAGTTGGTCACCCAGCCTGAAGACCACCGGCAAGGGGACACACTATGGAGCTCCATGCAGCTGTGGCCACTGAGACAAGGTCACACTCCAGCAAGAATGTTTCCTTCACAGGCAGATTAGAGATGGGATGGGGGAAATTCCTTTCACCCAATAAGCATCAGCATATTTTTGCCTTTCTTGAAAATACTAGTTTATTTGCCTGGCAAACCAATCCCTCAGACTAGCTACATATAATTTTCATGGACCTCGATGAGAAGACTAACAACTAACTGATTTTCTGACTGTCCATTGATTGCTTGTCAGGCATCACTACATATAAAATACCTTGAATATGCCAGTGATCAGGTAAAAATTGAAGCTAGTTGTCTTGATGTTACATTGTATTCCCACCAGACTCTATTTTTTAAAAGATCTCAAATGCTGCAAAACGAGAATTGTACATTTTTATTGAACGCTGAGAGGATGATCCATGCTGACAAGCATTCACTCGCTATCTGCCACAGGTAGCCCAACATTAAGGTATAAAGCTTCAGGGCACCGAAAGGATTTGATCTAATCTTATATTATAAGAAGCATCCAACATTGTACATTCTCTTTTCCAACACAGACACTTATGTACAGCCTAAGGGCCCAATCCTGCTCCTCTTGAAATCAGTTGGAGTTTTTGCCTTTGCTTCAGCAGCAGACGGAGAGGGAGCAACTTTTGTAAGGGCATTAATGATGGCTGGTCCTTCAGTCTTTCCATCCAAATCACTCTTTAACGGGAGAAAGCAGACACAGCAGTGCTGGAAATGCTACCTGCATAATTAGAGCAACCTGCCTCCCAGCTCTTTTCTGTCAGTTAACTTCGCTTCTGTTGCTCTTCCTTGCCAAAAATCTGGAGGTTGGTGCGCTGACTGGCGATCTGGATTAAGGAAAGGAGAGGCTCTTTCAGCAGAGACAGATTTGTATGAACATCAAAAGATTCAGGGTTCTTCTGTGAGTCATAAAAACAAACACATTAACTACACTAGAAGGACATCAACACAGCATGCAAATACTCTCAATAACTAAATACTTCTTGTAAGCAGTTGATGAATTGCGCTTATTGAAAGGAAGCCTGAATACAGAAACGAGTGATTAAGACTTAAGAATACCTTTCATTTTCTTTCCCATCTCGTTAGCCAGTAAAATGCATTTATTGTATTCTATCATTGCCATTCATTGTAGCGCATCAGACTTTAAACTGAGAAGATGTGTTACAGATACTGCGCGTATCTGCGGAAACTGAGAAACATGAGGACTTAGCTGAATGCAGGTTTTCTCTGTCTGATCTTTTCTAATATAAACATTGGAGCACTCGGATGACAAACCCTGGGACTGATCCTGCAATGTTCATACTGGTAATCCTTTCCCTTACCAATAACGCGAGTCCTTAGAAACTGGCTTCTAGCTGCTTGCAAGAAGCACTCATCTCTTTTTCCATCAGTTGGAACTACTGGACTGGGGTCAAAAATATAGAATCAAAAAGAAAATATTGACCAATATTAAGGACTGAATCAAATGCTTTTAATAGCTTCAAACACAGAGACAGAAATTAGATATATAAGCTTGAAGGAAACAATCCAAAAAGGTCTGTTTTCATATCACATTATCCATCCCTGGCTGGCTATAAGCAGCAGAGCCTGATCCTGCTAGGCCTTATTCATGTGGGTAATCCCTTTGACCCTAGTCATAAATACATTATTCTAGCTCAGGGTAATCTCCAAGTATCAATCTGAACTGATGCCCATGCTCCTGAACACAAACATGCATTTTCTATTTCTTGAATCTCAGAGCTGTAATAGTAAGCAGGCTGTCTTAACATAATATTTTGCCTTAAAAAAAATTATCCAGGCATGGCCCACCAGATCTGACTTTTAAAAAGAAAAAATCCAGGTGGCTCAATTTGGAAAGAAACTTTGGATTTGTTGCAGTTCTTTTTCCATGCGTTTTTTTTCCCAAAGGCAGACATTCATACACATATAATTCCCTCTTCTTGTCACTGGGCTTCTGGGTCAGTGAGCATTCCTTTGCTGTAGTGTTTTTCAGATGAAACTCCAAGAGAAACACTGTCCTCAATGATGGGTCGGATACAGAAGAGGAGGATGGGCAAATATTCTAAGATTGGCCTGGATTCTTGCCAGGAGCAGAAGAAAAGAGCCTTTGTGTTTGGACATCTGAAGGCCAGGCATAAACATGTTAGCCGATACTTAACACCCAAAGCCAGAGCCAAAACCGTTAGACACCCTGAATAATCCTCACTAGGCCTCCTTTGGGTTTCAACTGCCCATTACAATGGGGCAGCCTCCTCCAATTACCAAATGTGTTTCTTCTAAAAACATCCTTACAGGAACTCCCAAAATAGCAGCGATTAAAAGCAAACAGCCTGTAATTCATTGACATATGCAAACCTTTTAATGTTTTGCTGGAGACAAGTTGCAACTTTTTGTACCTACAAGACTATTTATGCATTTTTAATAATTACCCTTGTATATTATGTGATACAATTCCTTTAGGCATTTAGTTAAGAGAAGCAACAGAATTCGCATTCAAAAGAAACTGTTAGTTTTGCTGCAAGAAGCGCAGCTAATTTATGTAGTGAATTTTTTATACGTCTTTCCCCTGATTTCTCTTCCCTGCTGTCCTCTTCCTCCTTTCTTCTTCACTACATTAAGAAATTCTGATGTGCCTGCAGCAACATCCACTGGTGGGGAGTGTCTGCAGTGATGCCAGCCCCGGCTTCCTGGCAGTGAAAGCCAGTAATGTGTGCTGCTTCAGCAGTACGCGCTCCCTTATAAGCCCCATTGGGAATCTCCTTACCCTAGGGTCCTCTCTAATCACATACCTTCTGCGACTTGGCGGGTTCCCTTGTCGCCTGATAGACAGTAATCCCGATCCCATCAGTCCTGCACAGAAAACAGCACGAGGAAATCTTTCCTGCAGATCAAGAATAAAGATGCTTTCATGTCCAACATGGTTCTGCGAGCTCTGACTTGTATTCAAGCTCAAATTCCCGCGTTGCTTGCATTTTGGCTAATGCCTTAGCTCTAGTTTAGGACAAGATGATCAAAGTGGCGAGTGGGGAAACTCAGGCACAGGGCTGGGCACGGCATGCCCGCAGTCCCCAACACCGGCATGGGCACACGCAGTTCAGGAAAGTAGAGCCTGAACTAACAGCACAACTCGTCAAAGCAATGTAGGCCGTAGCAGCAGGCAGTGTTTGACCTGCCTCAGGGATAAAAAGTAAAGAGTTAGTTTCTTCCTCATCAGACACCAAAGGACAGGATCCCCAGCTGTGTAACTGCATTGGTTTCACCCATTTACACCTGCCAAAAACCTGCTCCTCCCTCCCTTCTTATAAGAACAACCAAAGAAAGCCAAGTTAAATACTTTGGTGTTACTGCTGTTTGACAATATATTTGAGGAGGGATTTTCAAGTCAACCATTGCAGATATTACACTTGAGGAAAATGCAAAGTAAACCTATTGCTTATCATGTGCAGGTCACAGTTCTTGCACAGCAGCATTTCCCCTTGGCTTCAGCAAGCAGTTTGTCAAACCAAGGACTTCATCTTCCCATTTTAAATTAGCAATAGATAATTAGGAACTGCCCACAATTAAATATTGATGTTAAAAAATAAATAAATACCGGCACTTCCCTATTTAGACAGTAAGGAGAAGGCTTTGCATTGAAAAACAAGGGATACATGAGAATGTGAATAGCAAAAAGCTCATAACAAAGAAGGATAAACTCTTCTTTGTGTGCTTACTGGATTCATTTATTTCTCTGTAACTGTAAACGTATACAAATAAATGGGGTAAAAAGCCCACATATACCTTGATATCAGCTGTAATCTGCCAGTTCTTCAACCAAACCTACAGGAATGCAAAGGAAAGGGGCAAGATTTATACAATGGGTGCACCAAGTCAGCTCTTATCTCAACAAAACTACTCCTCAGCTCCTACAGCTGCAGCAGGACAAGTCCCACATTACCAAAACCATTGACCCAGGTCTAGCAGTATTTCAGCTCAGCTCCTTGCTCAGCCTCAAACTTCACTTGAGACTGTGATTCACCATCTTCACTGATGATCTGGATGAGGGGATTGAGTGCACCCTCAGTAAGTTTGCGGATGACACCAAGCTGGGTGGAAGTGTCGATCTGCTGGAGCGTAGGAAGGCCCTACAGAGGGACCTGGACAGGCTGGATCGTTGGGCCGGGGCCAACTATATGAGATTCAACAAGGCTCAGTGCCGGGTCCTGCACTTGGGTCACAACAACCCCATGCAAGTCTACAGGCTTGGGGAGGAGTGGCTGGAGAGCTGCCTGGCAGAAAAGGACCTGGGGGTGTTGGTTGACAGCTGCCTGAACATGAGCCAGCAGTGTGCTCAGGTGGCCAAGAAGGCCAATGGCATCCTGGCCTGTATCAAGAATAGTGTGGCCATCAGGACCAGGGAGGTGATAGTGTCCCTGTACTCTGCACTGGTGAGGCCACACCTCGAGTACCGTGTTCAGTTTTGGGCCCCTCACTACAAGAAGGACATCGAGGTGCTGGACCGTGTCCAAAGAAGGGCAATGAAGTTGGTGAAGGGTCTAGAGCACAAGTCTTATGAGGAGCGGCTGAGGGAGCTGGGGTTGTTTAGTCTGGAGAAGAGGAGGCTGAGGGGAGACCTTATTGCTCTCTACAACTACCTGAAAGGAGGTTGTAGCGAGGTGGGGGTCGGTCTCTTCTCCCTAGTAACAAGTGTTAGGACGAGAGGAAATGGCCTCAAGCTGCGCCAGGGGAAGTTTAGGTTGGATATTCGAAAAACTTCTTCACCGAAAGGGTAGTCAGGCACTGGAACAGGCTGCCCAGGGAAGTGGTTGAGTCCCCATCCCTGGAGGTATTTAAAAGATGAGTAGATGTGGTGCTTAGGGACATACATGGTTTAGTGGTGGACTTGGCAGTGATAGGTTAACGGTTGGACTCGATGATCTTAAAGGTCTTTTCCAACCTTAACGATTCTATGATTCTATGAATCCTTCTACGGCTACACCAGCAGCAATACCAATCCCGCATTGCCAAAAATTCCTGGGCATCCTGCTGCGTGTGGGGTGGATCTTTGGCTGCATGTCAGCGACATGCACAAGGTAGTTTCAGTATCTGGAGAAAAAAACAGCTGAGCAAGAAGGACCTAAGCCTGTCTCCAATGCACGTGGCAGGGACTCAGACTCTGCAGCACCGTCACTCAGTCTGGTGTTGGGCTCCCCGAGCCTGTGCCACTGAGGGTGTCTATGTACACATGTATGTGCCCACAGCCTGCTTGCAGCCCTAGCAGAGGTTTGGTAGGGCTGCCAGGTGGCTGGAAATCCTAGACAAATGTAGAAAATGTCCAAATTCCTCCTTAAGAGCTCTTCTAGGTAGAGAAGGGGAATGAACCATAGAGTAACCAGCTTTGTCTGGTCTTACATCCTTTGTGGGAGTCCCCTCCTGGAGTTAGGTACCTCCTCTCAGATTTCCTAGCTCCCAAAAGTTCCAAAGAACTTCCCAGCCAGGTTTGAGGATGCTCTGGTTCAGACTCACAGGAGGGCAGTGGGAGACCCTGGTTCCACCCTACTTGAGCACAGAAAGCTACTAGATTGCAAAAAGAATTATTTCTCCCTGACCTACCTCGGTCCCATAGAAAAGCTCATTTCCTGTGACTTTACATGCCAGAGTGGGGGAATGGAAACGCAGCATCATTTCAATGCATCGCAGTGACTTTCTGCTTGTAGCAAAGTAATTTTGAGGAGAAAAAAGACTTCAGGGTAAGTAAGGTTTACCAAAATAATAGCAGCAATTCATATAATAGTAACAATTCAGAGCAAAAGCGCAAGATCATACCTGTTTCTGTCTCTGACACTTTGGGGAACATTCACCAACAAGAAACACTGAACTAACATCGCTTTCACTCATTTTATGGGCCAAAATTATTGTCTCAGGGTACTTGCAGCACTGTCATCCTACTCTGGGTGTTTTTTCTGCCACCAGGGAGAAGCTGGACAGGGCTTCCTCAGCCAGTGATGCTGGCTTTATCCCAGTGAGCTTGATAAGTTCACTTTGGCTAATGGACCAGACTCGCTTATGGCACCATCCCACCCACCTAAGCGTCACATTCCTCCAGAAGCCCTTAGAGCTCGGTCACACAGCAGCTTAATGGCACAACGGACATTTATTTGGGATGGCAACTTTCCTGCATGATTCAAGAGATATAAGGAGGTAATTATTCATGGGTTTCTCTATGTGACAAAACTATTTAGAGGGATTGCAGGGCAATAAACACAACCGAGGGAGGAGTGCCCTCCTTTATTTCCTCAGCAAAATGGAGCCACTACCCAGCAATGTTGTAAGTCTCTGTATTTCTCATTAACCTTAGCATTTCCTCTCTTGCCCCCCCAAAAACCACAATGACGTAGACTGGCAGTATCACTCCTGCCCTAATACCTCACTAAAGTTTATATCTTTTCTTTTGACCCTCTCTCTTGAGCCAGATTTAAGCCTCTGATAGGCTTCTTGCAAACACCTCTGCGAGAAAAGCAGGACCGTTGAGGAGACAGGCAGGAGAGTTATCAAATAAACTTTCCATTTTATTTACAGTTCAGGAGCCCAGCAGAATGACACACACTTATGGTTTGGGATCACTAGCAATTATTGTAAAGGTGAAAGCAGACACTGCAAATTTAACAAGCCTTTTGTATGAACTAATTGCATTAGAATACATTAGTAAGGGTGCACATTGTAGGTTTTATGTTTCATTGGAAAGGTCATCCTAGATTCTGGTTGAATAGTGAAAGAGAGGAAACCATATTAGCAGTGTATCCAGCAAGTGTCTCTAGGATGAATTTCCTTCAGGTCATTTGCATTATTTGATTGTAGCTGAATAGTTCTCCCTCTGCTAAGCAAGTGGGGGAAGACCTACGGTGACAATAGGGGAAGTTCAAAGTCTTTGAGCCTTATTAGAAGGCTCATTTTCTGCACTCATTTTCATGCACTCGTTTCCCAGAACTAGGCTAGAAGCTGTATAATCAGGACAGCTAGTTGACATGCCTCTTGTAAAATACAAACCTCGCAGGGAAAGTTGCCGTTAGTTTTCAGGAGGCAAGAGGGTTCCTGCTTCTTCAGAGTTGCGACACCCCGTTGTGCCACAACACAAAGTCCCACTTGCTGGTCTCTCTGCAAACAACTTGTGCCTGCCGCCTGAGCCAGGGCATGCCGGGAGGACATATGTTAGCAGAGGGTTTCTGAGGAAACCCAGGGCCCCCTCCAGGCCTTGCTTCAGCCACCTCGGGTGTCTCCAAACACTGTGCTGGGGACAGTCACTACACCAGCTCCATCTCCAGTGGCTTTGCAAGCCTGGGGGTGGTGGCAGCACCGAAGAGGCTGCAGAGGGCACAGGGGTGGTAGCAACAGAGCCGGCATTTGGGGAAGGGAACGGCAGAGGGCAGCCAGCAGGATCCTGAAGGAGATGAAGGAGTGTGGGATCTGGGCCCATCGAGGCACAAAGTTTTGGTTCAAAGGGAAAACTCAATCTCCCCAGTCAGACAGAATTTCTGGGTAACTAATTTCTGGTGCTGCCTCATCCCATGGCTGCAGTGAGGGAACTGTCAGTCAGAGAAAGACAGAGGCTGTGTCCATCCAGACATTTGGGAGATTTGTTGATCTGACAGTATAAAATCTTTTGGCTATCCCCTGAATATCCCCCAGGATCTCCAGAAGAGTGGCTGGTGTCCACTAGTTTTACTGACCCATGGACTTAAACCAGACCTCCAGAAAACCTCACTGTGTAAAAAGCAGGGGTTTGCATTGCGTTAGGCTAAGCAGTGCCAGCAAGGCTAGAAGGGAAGCTAAATGGATGTTCCCAATGACTGTCATCTTCCCCAGACCCCTCTCTATTGTGTAAGTGGCACAGACAGCACAGCACCCTCTGGGAAGGTGTAGTGGCATTTACCCTGTCGCCAGCTACCTTTGCCCTGAAAGGAGGTGGCTTCTACCCATCTGCCACCCCCAGAAGATGTAAAAGAGAGGATCATATGGTTTTGAGAAAATAAAAAGTCCCAGTATCTCAGCTTGGTAAAGCTATTGACTTACTGTCTGACCTCCAGCAAGACACATGCCCTCCATCTGCCCTGCTCAGGCAGGCTGCGAGACAAGCAGAAGTGACTCTAGTGCAGAGATGCTGAATTTGAGTTTAGCTTGTCAAAGCCACAGCAGCTGGTCACCCCTTTGATGCCAACAAGCTACATCAAGGCCCATTTCAGCCAGCTCATAGTAGCTGGGACTTCTCCTCCCACAAATTCAAACTGGCTGTGAGGCTCCCAACAGCTTCCCAAGCCCAGGAGCGCAAGGAGTGCAAAACCATAGTGCGACTGCTGCAAGGATGAGCTGGGATCCCCTGGGCCCTGTTCCACCTCTTTCCCCAGCTCCACAGCCCAGTCCTCCAGCTGCTGCAGCCCCACAGGCTCATTGCAGCTGCTGGGACTGCACACTCAGTCCTCGCCTATAGCTCCTTTATACAAATGCTTTCACGCAACCACAGCCAAGGGAGGGAATCGGGCTGCTCTGTAATGTACGTCACCTCTGGCAAGGTTAAAACTTCAGCTCAGAAAAGCCCTTGTGCATTTGGTCATGGGGACTCATCCTGTGCCGCAGCACTTTGCTCGATAGCACAGGAGAGCTCTTGGTGCGCAGAGGAGGACTAAGCCCCGTTAGAAACCAGAGGCACCCCGGCCTTCCAGTACTGAGGCAGTGAAAACGTAACACGGGAAAAGTAAATATCGTCTATCCTTCACTAAAGCTGTGTATCAGCCCAAACAATAATTTTTACATACTCTACACTGAAAACATCATACTTCAAATCTTAGTGTCCCATAATTTGCATATTGAATTCCAGGGAGGATATTTGATGGAGTGTATGCCACAGCTCCTGTATGTATGTACTATATCCAAAGGACATGGCAATCTAGCATAACATCAGATAAGTCCTAATAATAGCCATATTTTAAGGCCCATTTTAAATATTTAAAAATACAATCTGAAATAAAAATGAAGTGTGAAACGTCCGTATTAATAATATTATCATCAGCCGTTATTAAAGTCAAAGACTTGAATTTTCATCACAGTTACAGTCCCGTTAATAGCTTTATCCTGACAAATGCACTGAAGATCTCTATTTTCTTCAGTTAACATTTTGGTCCACTTTATCATTTATTTTCACAGGGAACTAAAAGCTGAATGTGCTAGAGGGGGGGTGAAAACCTCAGCGTCCCACCCGGTCCCACTGGCACTAATGCCCTGAAGCCATCCCTGGTCCCTTCTTGGTGCCACTGAATTTGGCCCAGACAAACTCACCCACAGGGCTCCAGAGTCGTTTTCTTCTCCCCCATCCTACACAAATACACACATCTTTTCATTGTCCTCCCGACCCAAGTTTCCTGATAAATTAATAACCATGAAACTAAGATACGCCTGGAACTTGAAAAATATTTTTTAAACACCTTCCTCCAATGTGACCAGTGCCTGCCACCTCCATCACCCCTTTCTTCATTCAGTGTACCCCTCTTTGATCATGGTGTTTCTCTCCAGTTCGGTAGGAAAGGAAGGGGACAGTGCTCCTGACTGCTACGTATATGATGTGGATGAGGAAGGGAGGATTCATACTGGAGGTACACGGGTTACATATTAATTATATCAGTGTCTTTACACAGCAACAAAGTAAATATAGAATTTTTAACAATGTGTTTTGAAAGGTCATGAAAATACATTAAAATGCATCAAATCGATAACAAGAACTTCAAACTACTCTCAGAAAACCCTAAATAGCTACATATACGAATGATAACCATTGGAAAGAACTTCATATAAAATAATTTCTCACTTCAGTATCCTCTCATGATCTGATGGAAAGATTTTTCTGCTCTGGAAGAAAATGATTTGTTTGTAATATCAGGCTAATACTATTAGTTATATCGATTCATGTTAGACTATAGACTGGTGAAGTTTTCAAAGCCTTAGCATTGCACAGCTGATGAAAACCTCTCACTGGAGCTTTTGCCTGGGCAAGGTGCAGAGCAGGGTCCCCCAAGTGGTGTATGTTTTGCCAGGTTATGTTTAATCAAGTCATGTAATGATTACTATAGATTAACAGGGAGTGTTTATATTGCTTTAAATTGTCTTGATCAGTTGAAATAGTTTTACCAATACATCAAAACATTGAGCATGTTTCCTTGAACTATTCTACAATTCTATTATTTCTCATACTATTCTCATATTCTTAGCAATGCAAATTTCAACACAATTTGGCCAAAGTCAAAATCAGAACCTGCTTTTAACTGGTACCCTTTAAAAAAGAGTCTTGGTCAAATCTTTGCATTGATACCTACAAGCTTTGGAACAGACCATAGAATCATAGAATTGTTTGGATTGGAAGGGACCTTTAAAGGTCATCTAGACCATATGGCTCCCACCTAGATTTTAAAACTCATCAATTGCTGAGTCTGGTTTGTTTGAATACATACAATATTCTTGGTTAACGCAAACACCTGGAACCCACTTGCACAGGACACTTCCAAAGGCAGCCCATAATCATTGCCTCCCTCATATAAAGGAAAAATGCTGTGGAGGGTTTCCATTTGCAAAACCTCCCTGGCTTTTCCATAACTTCCTACAGTACCAGGACAGTAAATATGCTTCTCAGGAAGATCTCGTAGCCCTCATGCCCCAAAGCATGCACAAACCTCAGGGACTGTACACGCTTTGCAGGTGCTCTGCAAGGGTAAATAGCTTTATCCCAAAATTCATAAACTGAAAAGGCTACCCCATGTGTAACTGCTTCTTTGAAGTGTTTAGAAGCTTGGTTTGTATTTAAAAAAAAAATCCTTAAAATAAAAAAATCCTTAAAATCTAGAAAATTAACAGAATAGAAACACTATTTAAGGTGATGGATCATGTAAGGTAATTACTAAAGTCTCTCAGACTCTAAAATAGGATTACACACCATTTCTTCTTTTTTTTCTCTATTGGACACTGCAGTATCAACCGCTGTAGTCCTAAATTTAGCCAAACACTGCAATTATCAGATGTATTCAGCTGCAAAAGCTTTTGTCATTTTTGTGGTTGTCTGACAGTATACAGTTCCATCATAAAAGGGCAAATGACAGGCGGGTGTAGGAAAGGAATTTTCTTCTTCTTACTGACATACCAGGGGAAGGCCCCCTGCTGTAATATGGAAAATCTTTTATGCAAAAGAGCACAGCAACTTACAGTGCACAATCACTATGCAGACTTTTGTTTGGGTATGTTTTTCCCAATTCAGTTAAGGAAAGGGAAAAAAAGATGGCCTTAAAATCAAGTTTAAAAGTTCAAAATTGATTTTAGCGTTAGAGTATATTTATAGGTTTAAGCATATAGAGATTAAAATGCAATAAAGGTCTTTAAACGACGCTGTTTTTCTGGTAATCCCAAGGCCATTACAGTGAATAGTTTTACACACGCAGCTGAAGCAAGGTGAGAGGCAGAGAGGGATGCGGAGTCCAGCGGGAAGCAGGCAGGGCCATCCTATGTTGTGTCTATTAGAAAAACAAAGAGAAAGCTGTATGTACATTTTAGGTATGCATTTAGTATTTATACTGCTGTTTCTGAGCATAATCCAAACATAAAAATGTAGATAGAAAAATCAACCTTCCTGCAGGATTTAAGTAAAACTGCCTTTGGGATAAATAAACTATCCCTTCCTTTCCACAAGGGTGACTTTAACCCCTTCTGGCAATAAACAAAGGTCTTAAAGAGAGGGCAAATTTAGTGCTTGCCGTTTTAAGGTCCTGGTGTAAAGTGGTCTTACTGCAAATAAGCATCACTCAGATTATCCGCAATGCTTTTGAATAAAAACAGGAATGGCATAAAGGCTTATTATTCACCAAAAGATGCACAAAACCTGCCCTTTGGCTCACATACGCTGCTCAGCTGTATGAACCAAAGGTGGCAACTTTGAATTGAGAGGAAGACCTGCCCATTACCCCTTACGCACAGGCTGGCAGTGGGCACCATGGCAATACCTGACCCTAAAAGCACAGAGCTCCTCCAGAAGAGGCGCAGGCTGAATGTTGCTGCACTCAGGCTCTGCTGCCTCCTCTCCCAGGCACAGAGGCTGCCAGCACGGCAGGCAGGTGGGCAGGCAGGTGTCGTGGGTGGGAGGGAGCAGCTCTGGCTGGCTAAAAGAAATGTGCGGTCACAGAGCCCCCGCCAGAGCCCTAGCACCACCACCACTGCCCCATGCTTCCCACAGCCACGACTCCCTCCCAGGAGCTCCTTGGATATTCCCACTGGACATGGCATGGCTCCAGCTCCCCAACGGAGAGGTATTTGGAGGCTGTGAAGAAGCGGGGTCTCCACCAGGACCTTTAATCATTGCCCAAATGCTCTCAGGAGGACAGCACTCAACAGAAGAGTGAGGGGGGGTCCCTCTGAGAATGGCTGGGGGATGGGGAAAGGATTGCCTCCTTCTTCCTCCCATCACTCCCCACATCTCAAAACGGTTGATGAAAAAGAAGATGGGGTAAGGTGGGATTTTTTTTTCTGGAATTTCTCAAGTCAGTGACTCTTCAGCTAAAGCGAAAATGGCTACAACTTTCAAGGTAAGCATATCACTGCAAATCTTCACAGGCATGGCAGTGCCTCACGCACCCACGCTTCCCCAAGGCCTGGCCTCGCAGACCATGATCTCTCAAGGAGCTTCACAGGCTCCTGTCCTGGTCACAGTGCAGCCACAAAGCAGGGGAATATGGTGTACAGAGGGAAAGAGAGGTTTTACATCCCCAAACTACACTTCCCATCAGGCATTGGCACAGCATTTCCAGATCAAATGTGAGGTCACTTTCAGCTGAATTTTTTCAATTTTAACAAAAAAAAACCCTTTTTTTAATAAGCATCTATTTACGTGACAAATTTTTCCCAGAAAAGCATATATGCTTTCCTTCCAAAAATCTGTTTAGTTAAGAATCCACATTTCTACTGAATAACAGTCTCAAAAGACAATCTCTTTGAATTACTCACAGAAAACTGAATAAATCACAACAGCAAGACATACGATGAAGAAATATTTCCTAAGTTCCTTAGGAAAAAAATAAGCCCTTCAATAAGCGATGGCTAAAATTCAGCAGAACTGGTCCCAGCAAGTGCAAATCAGCTATTGATTTCAATGAACCTACGTCAATTTACCCCAGGTGAAGTTCTGGCCCACTGAGCTCAGGGAAACAAAATGTCACCTTTACTTTCTAAACACTCTTTCTCAAATCATATTCCCCTAGTAATAATGTGCAGCAAGTGTTTAGCTCAACATGCCTCTTATAGTTTCTGTTTGGGAGATGATTTTTCTTTTTAATTTCTCTGTCAGGCACACTTATTGAAGCGCACATGCTTTAGACAGATGTAACCTGCAAAAAAGGTTTGAAAGACAGTGATTTATTTATGAAATTCCTGGTTGAGAGGGTGAGGTAAGCCACACGAAAATTTGAAAGCTGCTCCCTACTGCAAGGCATATATGTAATATATATAAAACATGGGGAGGGAAAGCATTGAGGATATTTGGGCACAGTGCCCACACAGGGCAGAATTGCAGTGGGATAAAAGGGGCACCGGGTGGGGAAAAAGCTGGAAGGAGAAGCTGTGCTCTGCCTTTAAATTCACTTTGCTACCTCAAGGCCAACAGTATTTATTATATGGGATTTATACATACATCAAGTTTTTGTTCTTGTGTATTTTATACCATGTAGTCGACATAGCGATCAAAGCTGAAGCTCCACGGTGGGAGCAGAGCATAAATTCACTGAAAGAAAAGTTCCTGCACTAAAGTGTTTTGCTCCTAACTAAACTCCTGTCCACGCCAAAATCCTTTGCTCCAAGTCAGAGGCGTTTTAAATTGCAGATGACTCCCACGAAAGTGGGCACACTGGAGGCCCAGGACTGCCGACGTTCCCTGGGGACACAATTATTTGGCTGCACAAGTTCGATGGCCACCCGTGCCAGCGCCCGGGGGTGACTGTGCTCTCCCTGCGAGAGCCTGCTCGGCCTGGCACTGCAGAAGGTGAGAGGGCTGGCAGATGTGCTCTGGCAATGCACTCTGTGGCATTTTAAGAGGGACTTCTCATAGTCCGTCTCCCACAGTTCAATGCCCCTATAACAGAGCCGGCTGCAGAGTAAGTGCTTCCTAACCTCAGGCAAGCGGGTGACTGGGAGGAGGCAGCGGAAGCATGGTCCCTCCCCGCGCCACAGCGTGAATCACCAGAGACTGTGCATACGCGCTGGAATAAAGTAATTGAAGGTCACCGATGTGGAGAGGAAAAGTACATTTCATGCAGGTTGCAGCTAACGGGTGCAACAAACCAAGCTGAATGATGGGAGAGAGAAGGATGCAGGGAAGAGCAGCAGGAACTGGGGCTGGAGAGGCGCCCCTGGATGGTACCGAGTCAGTCAGGGATATATCCAAACACCTTTAAAAGACACATCCAAAGAAAAGAGGTTTTTAAAGTATTTATTGGTCCTGTACCTAGCCGTGAGTGACAGTTTTTGCGGGCTTTTCAGCTGAAATGGCATTGAGAGGGAACTGTAGGGGTGAGGTGGTAACACGTGAACTGCTACTTCAGAAAGGACAGCCCATGCACAGAGACAGAACTGTCAGACTGCTGACGCTGGGAAAGCAGGAGTTGCTACAGTAAGGTGCAGCAGCAGTCAGGAAGAGCTTGGAGATGCTCTACATCTTACCGAGGAGGACAGGAAAGTTATATTCAATAAGGTGGAGAGTGGGGATTTCGCAGAGAGATTCAAGGTATGAGGAGAAAGGGAGAGATGTGATGTGAACGACCACTTAGAAAGATGATCCTAACAGGAGTACTGGGACACCTTGCCAAAGGCAGAGGTCACCATTGCCACACAAAGGGAAAAAACAGTTTTGGTTATAAAATGAGGTTCTGCTCCACCATCTTCTCCATCTTCCTGGCACATAACATAGAAAGCGACATCAAACCCCAGGGGTACAACGTCAAACTCCCTCACAGGGCACTGGTTCCAGGATAAAGCTGAGCTGGAAGTGCACTTAAGGAAAAATTGAGCCAAAAATGACCAAGGAAACTGTCTAACACTGGAAGAGACAAGCCCTTGAGTCACCCAACCCTGCTCCAGCAGTGAGGAGTGAGGTCCCTTGTGCCCTCCAATGGGAAACACAGTGACTTAGGAGGCTGCCAGTAGCCCCCTGCCAGTGAAAGGGGTTAGAAAAGGAGTCCTCATCTGCAGTGTAAGAGCTATTGCTGGCAAACTTACAGCTGAGGACATTAAAGTTTCAGACTAGGTAAACCATATTTGTTGTGTCCTATCTTTCTCCCTGCATGGCGGGAATGTTAGATGGAGGGCAAGGCGAGGAGAGGCCTGGTGTTGACAGTTGCTATGTGGATGTACACAGGAAAAGACAGCGTTAGTCAAGATGGGAGATGAGAAGAGTTTGGGGAGTGTCCACAGAGTAAATCTGAAAAGGAAGATATGGCAAGCGTTGGAGAGAGCCCCAGGCTGGTGGGGCCAGGGGTGGAAAGGAGATGAGAAAAGAGTCATGGAGAGATACCAGATGTAAAAGATAACACCCCAGTACAATTTCACCAAGAATAAAGGCTTCTGAGCCATCACTTTGAATCCACATGTCCATCCTCCACTAGTAAAACCATTAGACAGACAAGAATTAAGAGGAGAGAAATCACTCGCCTGCAAACAGCTTGCTGAAGACATGACATTCCCGAAGAAAAATGTACACAAGCGTAAGCAGCTTACAAGAGCGAGCTATCTCACCCGGCTCACCCCCCACGAACACTATTAAATCCATGAGAATCAGAACAAGGAAATTGTCAGGGAGAGGCTGCGATTAGCCAGGGTCTCGGCTAGAAAAATAGTTTATGAATTGTCATAAAAATTTAAAGCTCAACCTCACATTAGCTGCTGCAGTGTCTCTGCTCCCACCTACAGTACAGCTCGTCTCCCTCTATCTTCATCACTGACTGTGCCAGTACAAGGGGGAAATCTTCTGAATGTTTCCCCAAAATTAAATGCTGAAACGGCATATCATTATTTTTGATATTCAAATCTATTATTAATAAGCTATACACTACAAAAAGATTCTGAACATGAGTGATACATCTCATAATTCTGACCTATTAACAGAAGTACAAGAGTCTCCCTGGACCAAAAAAATAGTTGTTAAAAAAGATGAATCGCTTACTCAAATCAAAATGACATGACAGTTCCATGAAAGATTTCAAAATAAAAGTTAATAAGTTAATGGATTCATTTTACTGCTCCTAAGACACAAACAGACAATGCAGAACAGTCAGTCATCTTCTTATTAAATAATATGAATCAACTACTCCATCATGTTTGTATTAAGCAACAGGCAATAATACTCTTCCTGATAGTGTATTAGGGTGAGTGTGCCAGTAAGAGGACAAGGCCAAAGCACATTCTTAATTTTCCCTGGAGTCAATGAGCACATACTTAAAAGTTTGGCGTATACCCAAGTATTACCCTGAATGCAGGGGCAGAAGCATTGCCCCAGCTGAGGGCCACCATTCAAGCCACCAAAACCTTTCTGTTTTGCAGTCTCTCCTAATCCTCGTGGTTCAGGTGAGACTCATCTCTCCAGCTGACCTGTCATCCACCGCGCAGCAGAGTGCAGGGAGCCCTGGGTGTCACCTCTCTCAAACGCCTCTCCCAGGAAAGAGTGCATTTCCCTCTGAGAATACCTCATAGCTACTGAGGGAGGCCAGGCGAGTGGCTTGAACTAGGCTGATGGCTTTTCAGGGGTGAAAATGAGGGGAGAGAAACACCATGCTCAACCTGCGGTGGAGGAAAACGTTTCTGAAAACTTTGATTAAAAAAGGATGTTTCTTCCAGTGTGAGGAGAGTAAAAATAAAATGACATTTCCCTGATATAAAAATAATTCTTCTGGCTTCTTTCAAGTACTGTAGACCAGAAATATTCCAGAGGAGAGAAGAGAGACTTGGAAAGAAGATTGCCTTTGGGGAGTAGTGGAGTGACTTTCCCCAGGCCCGTGGAAGTCCTGTTCAGGTTTGGTTGCATTATGTCGGTTTGATAATCAAAGTCTTTATATGCACAGGAGTTATTTTAGTAAGAACAAGGGGTAACACAAAATCTTCCAGTTGAAAGTGGGCTGCATTGTACAGGCATAAGGGATTTCATTACCTACTCAGAATAGATAGATGTGAAGGCTTTAATGTAGGAAATCAGGTGGTGAAAGGATAGGAAACAAACAACTTGTGGTTCCTGCCATTTAAGCATGAAAGGGGCACGTGAAGAGGCATTGATTTCAGCCATGCTAGGCTGAAGGGTGAGGACTATTCACACAAGTAAGGCTTTGGAGGATGGGGCTTGTAAACTGCATCCACTTAAACAAAAGTCTGGGGCACCTTTTTCAAGAGTACCTAAGTCTGGTTTTCAAAAGGACCTTCCCCTCTTAAGTCACTTAGGATATAGCTACCCCTTCCAGCAGAGCCTTGGAGGGGCTTTGCCTCCCTAGTAGTGGGAGGGATGAGGGGGGCTGTGGCCAAAGCAGGACCTCTGCAGACTGCTGGCGCGGAGCTAGCTGTACCAGTGCGGGTGGCATGCTAGGGGCTGCACACTATCCCACATTTTTCATTCCCTCAGGCACTTTCCAAACTGTTACCTTAAGCTTGCAGCAGGCTTTCAGCAGAGGTCTGTTAGGCTTTAAGCAGTTTCTAACTGTATTTATGTGCTTTATCCCTTGAGTAGGATAAACAGGTTAGCAATTAACTCTAGCTTCCTGACCTCTAGCTGGATAACCAGATCTCTAATTATATTTTCAGTGGCAGTGAATCTCCAGAGTTGTGTGACACTATCTGAAAGTTTCCACTGCCGTGTAGTGTCTGCAGCTCCATGTGGAAATTGGCAGCTGAGAAAGTATTGGCAAAACAGAAAGCCAATTTTTCCCCTCCCTGGTACTTCTGCTTCCTCAGCACTTCCAATCTTTCCTCTCTGTTGCTTGGAAAATACTTACCCTGATAGGTGATTCCTGGTATGCCAGGCAGCTCACATTGAGAAGCAAAAGATTCTGAGAAGTATTTTATTCAAAAATCCCTTTTATTTAATAGGATCCTCATGATAAAGAATGTTCACAGGAGTCAAGCAACTGGAAAGGAATAATAAGCCCCATGTCCTTTATAGGTTGTTTTCAATGGTTTCTCAATAGAGAAAACTATGTTGGGAGAGAGGGTGGTTTTATTTCTTTATACTGCCACAGAATTATTATTTATGAAAAAGAAAAAAAGAAAAAAAAAAAAGTAATGTACCGCTTACTGTAGGAGCATAACTGACCTTCAGAAAGGTGATATAGTTGGAGGGACAACTCTGGAACTGGCAGAGCACATCTCAAAAACAAAGTATCTGGATGGCCTAATGCCAGAAGCTAACAGTGACAAAGCAGAGCAATTTGGAAAATCAGCTTGCTGTCATCCTGTATGCATGTAACTCTTGAAATAAAACAGTGATCTAATATAAAGGAAGTATATGGATTCACTCTGACAGCAATGCCAAGCATCCATTCTAAGCAAGTGCCACACACATTCTCTTTTTAAAACGGGTAAAATACACAGTAAATTAGCTATGTTCACATCTTCAGAATGAGTGGTCTTTGCACTGATTTTTCTATGTGGTTTCCCACTATCTGTACAGAAAATGCATGTCTGCGTCTGACCCCACTTCTTGCTTCATTACCCATATGAATTATCCTTTCTGAAGACAGATGTGGAAGAACTGTTCAAGATCTGCATCAAACCAGGAGAAAAATAAACTAGTTCTTACTTACACAGAACATGATACTTTATTGTAACAGAAGCTGGTTTGGATTCACACCACAAACACTTCCACACTTTTTTGTGCTGCAAACAGATTAGTCTGGAGGGCTGCACTGAATGTCCCTGCCATCAGGACAAATGGGTGTTCGGACACTAGTAGATTCCTTCTCAAGAAGGCAGAACCTAAAGTAAGATGTGCACGCCATGATATAATAACCTACAAAAGTAAAGGCCAAGAGAAGAAAATATGGTGTACACATCTGCTGGAAAGTTAATTATACAAGTCTTAGAGGACCAAGGCAAAGTCATTTTAGAAGTCTCATTTTGTTTCCCTCAATGGAAAAGAAACAGTGGCAGAGGTGAGCTGAATAGTTCCTGCTTAGATCTTTCCTTTCTCAGTGGCTTCCTTGCTTCTCATGCCTTATCACCAATTCTGTGCAGCAGGGGCCAGTGAACTACACACCCGGCACCAGCCAAGTTCTTACTTTGCCCGCTCTACCACTGCCACTCCTCCAAACCAAGTATAACAAAAAAAAAATTGTGTTGGTTGCGAAGCACTTAGGGGCAGCCCCCAGCACATTTCAGATAGTCCATTACCAGCTCCAGGTAAGGTGTGCCTTTGTATCTCTGGCCATTTCGCTTTCTGGGTTACCTCTCTACAGAAGAAGGTTGCATGCAAGGGAGACTACAAAACACAGCAGCATTTCATAGAAAGAGCAAAATCAAACATGCACCTGAAGCTATAAAGAAGGAGGAGGCCAGAGAAGAGGAGAAGTAGCAGTGTTATCCCACCTATGCAGTCATGATATTTTTTGCTCCCCACAAATTCCTTGCTTGGCCTGTCTCATCCACATCGTGTTACAGCTTCTCCTTCGGACAAGAAGGACTGTTGTGTACGGTACTCGTGTTCTCCATGTGGGACAGTGCAGACCAGGCTCCAAGCTCCATGGGTAGCATTTTCTAAAGCAGCGAAGCGTAACAACAGAAATGGACCACAGAGGTTCACATCAAGAAGAGTATCAAGAAGAGTATAGAGATGTCTCCTCCAGCTGTTAGCTTTACGAGAAGGAAGGGGAAGTAGTGGAGGGAACAAGTGGCTAACCTAGTTCATTGAAAAAGACAAGACAAAAGCCAAACTGAAGACGGCCAGGACAGAACTAAGGCTGAAAGAAAGAAACTCGTAACAAAGGTTACCCACACAGTGACTCTGGAGAAGAGATGCCCAGTGAGCCATAGCTGCTGGAAATACACATTTCCTGTATTTGTACAGAAAGAAACCAGTGTGATTGTGGTATGGAAAGCAGGTGAGAGATATTCAAAGGGAGGTATATCTGAAGTGGTGTGTAAGAAAAGAGGAAGAGAGAGGAGATCAACTGAAATTTTAATTGGTCTTATCTTTTAAAGCAGTGGAATAATTTGTTTCATGGAAAACTGTGGGACAATGACTTAAGGAAGGACCTTAAGCGTCCAAATAAACTGTGTGGAGGATATACCTATGAGTCAGTGCATGTAATACAGTTTAGCAAGGGATAAAATATGCTGGATGAGGCCAGACTTAGTAGAAGGACAAAAGCACCTATGAACTTCATGTCCATTCCTGTGTTGAGCATCCAGCCAATACAGTGCCTGCTCGGCTCGCATGGCACAGCCGGAGCCATGCAGCTGCCCAGCTGTCTCCCATGTAGATGGAGACAGCCACACAAGCAACAAGAACACAGGAACAAAATTGTTGAAGAGCACAGATTCAGGGCACAAACCATTCTGAGTGCTCTAAATAACGGTTTAAAAGAAAAAAATACTATACTGTATAATTTATACCTCAGAGAACAAAAAGATAGGGATGATTCTGTTCTTCAGATGCCTGGAAGACTCCAAATCAATCAAGAACAAATAAGTAGGCAGGCTATTCCAAGCTGAGCTTGAAGGGTAATGTGCAAAAAGAGCTGTTTCATGACTGAGTCTACCCAACAAGCGTGTTCTCATCCTTTCTAACCCGCTTCTAGGCTAAAAAAAGACTAGGCATCCTTCCTGCTTCTGAAAGTTCTGCCCTGTTTTCGTGCTTGGCAGAGGTTAGAAAGGCTGAATTCTGCAACTAGCTGAACAACTGCAAATATTTTTTCTGCTGTAAAGCAAAGGCAGGTGATCCAGTGGTTGCCATTGGATAGCCAGCAGTAATAGTACATGCTTTCCAAGAAGCTTTGTCATTTCCCTCTCCCTAGAATGGACAACAATTGCTGCATGGGAGGGCTGGCTTTTTAATGGCAAGTGATATGCATATGCCAATATTCAGGTAGTCTAGTACTCTTAGTACTGACCTCTTGGGCAGTTTTAAAGATTTTTTTTCCTCTTTCCCGTTTGTGTGTTAGTTTTCACAATCCCATTAACAAATCTACTAGAAAACTAAAAGTGATCTACACCCAGATTAAAGCTAGCAATGAAAAGTGGCACTCATCCATTGACATGATCCAAAGATGCCATCACATATAATCACACTTTTAATGTATAATAAAACAATACTTCACACATTTATGGAGTGGAATAAAACCAATCTATTACTGGTGCCTTTTAGTTTGGTTTAGTTTGCTCGAGAAATGATGACTTAATAAGAGCCCTCCTCTCAGAAAGCATGCAGGTCTGAATTAGAAGTGTGAAACTGAATTTATGAAATAACCTTGGCAGTAAATAATAGCACACCTCAAACTGGGATTCATCACACACTTGTGCGGTAGGGAATGGAAGTCAGCTTCATCACACTTAGAGTATCAATCACTCCCAGGATGCAAATTCCGTGAGATACAGAAAGATTACTTTACATAACCTGCAGAAGGTAGTTGAATCGATGTAATAAAAGCTTCAGCAAAGCATTGCACAGCCTACGAGTGTCCTTAAAAACACACTTTTTTCATCATTTTACATATGAATGTATGGTACGTAGACAGATGTACTAGCTCGTAGCTGTGGACGTACTAGGCTTCACTCAAAGATTTATTCAAAGATTTCAGTAATGAGTGTTGATTCTTTTGGTCAGAAGTCTCTCCTGCCTTCAAACAAGCAGCAAAAATCCCATGACCTTCAGTAAGGGTGCGTCTTCCACACTACATGTATTTTTAGTGCTCTGCTTCTTCCTGATAAACTCTGACATTCCTGAGCAGTGCCCAAAGGAGGCTCAGCCAGCAGGGCACACAGCTCCATCCATGTATGTCTACCATCCTGGCTGGGACTGCTGCTTTGGAATTGTCCCCCAGGGACAGAGATGACTTCATGGACTGCAACTCTCTGTAGACCTGCCCCTGTCCCTGCATAGACACCCAAAGGAAACATCTGCATTTCCAAGCAGCCCAGCATCCAGTAGCTAAACTCTTCTGAAAACCCAGCCCCTGGGTGAGGTATATACGTAAAGTTAAAGTCTTTTAAAGCATCTGTTCCAAGAGGTTGGCCAAACCCTTCTGAACCGCTGTCCTCGGTGGCCATGCTGGGGCAGGGGGAGCCAGCATAGCATGGTCAGCCCGGATGCCCACCACTTCGCTGCAGTCTTTGCAGCAGCCAGAAAGGTAACCAGGCGTTTTGCTGTGGAAGGCAAACACCGCAGCCCGAAGGAGACGGACTTTTTTCCTTCACTAGATAATATAATACTTAGGTTCCATTTACTGTATATACAGTCTCCTATTTACTCTGTTATTTGGTAAAGCTGTGTATCATGGTAAACCCCTGTATCATGTATATTGCAAGTGATTTCTGACACCAGGATACCTTAGGAAAAAAGATGCATATAAAATGCGTAGGGGAAAAAATGAAGATCTCTTTTTCATTCTCATGTATTTTACTGTCATCAAAGAAGTATAAACACATATACATAAAAACATAAATCTTAAAGCTCATTTTATATGCTTTTTATATATTAAACAGAACTGTTTACCTTCAGTTTCTTATTGTATTCCTTTTGAAAAGAGATTAATGTAAAAAAGTTTTAAAATGAGGCATTCCACTGCCACTTCTTTTCCATTGCACTATTTATTACTGCTTTGAGACTGCAGAAAAGAAAAAGGATGCAAATGGCACTTTATTCCATAAGTCTTTGAGTCAAACTCAGCTGCCTACCATGCTGATCAGATTTCTTTTTTTTAATTTTGGCAAGGGCTAGACATAACCCATCTTCATATTAGATTTTGTAATATAATCCTTGTTATCTAAGCTCATCTACACCTGTCAGCATACAGCTTTCGATTTTTCTTTTCTTGTTATTTCTTTCTTTCTTTTTTTTTTTTAAATTCACACGTACAGTCCCCACCCTAACTGATGTATAAAACATCAGGGTAAAAGATCATAAACTTGTTTTGCCTGCATAAGCATTTCAAAGTGAACTGTTTTTTATTTTATGGGGATATCTTTTTACTAAAAGAAAAAAACATTGGAAACAGTTAAAATGTTATGTTTAATACTGACTTACTATTTAGCTTTTTATAGCTTCAAATCCTAAACAGCATGCTGAAGAATTACTGGGGAGGAACACGAGTTCTTCCAGCACGAGAGCAATCAGATTCAGGCAGCGGTTCTGCAAAGCCTGAGAGGGAGCACGGGGCCGGAGAGCTGGGGAGATCCGGGTCCTGCAGTCGCATCCAGAGGTAATTGAAGTCACTGCCAGCCTCAGTATAACACAACTGGAAGTCTCAATTCAGGAAAAAAAAAAAAAAATACAAACTTACAGACGTGCTTAATTCAGGACACATTAGATCACTGGCATCATCCACCTGCTGGAAATTAGGCACATATCTAAATCTTGAGAGGAGCGTAGCATTCCCTGCTATTACATTTCCATTGGGGTGGGGGGCCGGGGGAGGACGTGGGGGCTGCACTCCAGAGCACATCGGCAACATTCATAACACCCTTCATTCCTCCGCAATAATTCTTCTTCCTGTGTTATACAGAACAGTCATTTAATATTTGTTTCTAGGTAATTAATTTTGGAAATGCTCTTCATTAAAATTGAACAGATCGCCATGTGTTCTGCATGTACGGCAGGAACCCGGGTAACCTGGGGCTTATGCTGTGCAAAGACGGAGATAGAGGAGCTATAGGTAAGATGGAGAGAATGCAGATTTATAAGATTATTTTTAAAATGTGAATGAACCGACAAACCTAATTTTCCTTGGTGCAGGAATGGCTCATCTCTACTTAAGAATTAGTAGATGCTGAACAGTCTGTTGAATATTCAGTGTGCAACCAAGACTTCTGCCTTTGCCATGCCCTCACTGAAAATTATGAAGGATATAAGGCCAGAAAAATAATAAACCTCTGTTCTCAAGAGTTACACTCACTCTACCCACCTCAAACTGTTATTTTGGAGCTTGATTGAAAAGCAGTTGAGAAGGAGAAGGAAAAAAGCAGTCAAACCAGGGCCTTGGCTATAAGGCTGCTGCAGCTGCTCTGTGCCCATTCACACAGGAAAGTTGGGCCATCAGAAACTTCTCCAGAGTCTTCAGGCAACCTCATGTCTTGGAGGGCCAGGAAGGTCAGGGTGAGCTCCTGCCAGCACGCCAGGGAACAATATGACATTAACTGTTGTCTGTGGCTCATCCACACTGAAAAGTTTTGGGGCACCCAGTGAGGATAACTCAATGTTGCATTGCACAACGCTATTCTCTATTCTCCCCAACAAAATGAAAAGGTAATGGTTTCTTTCACTTCCAACCAGAAGACCGGGTGTAATGAGCTTGTGCTCCAGCAAATAACAGGTCAGATTTCCTATCCTTGTGAGGGCTAATTTTCAACGATGAATGAAGAGTTCCACCCACATTATGGGGGAGGTTTGGGGATGAAAATAATGCACACACAATGTGTGGTTATTATCTATCATTGCCATATGCAATTAAAACCTTGTAAAAAGCATTTGGTCATTTGATCAAATTTTTCATAAGGGATCACTCAACTTTGGATGTCCGATCTTAGGCAACTGGGGCCAGATATGGGATCACACAAGCACAGTTTAATTTATATACACAAGAGAAGAAACTTAATTCTGGCATGCTGTAACTTTTGAAGGCTCAATTATTCAACCTTCATACCCCTCAGACAGATGGAATTCAGGAGGAGGAGAACTTTATTACTTGTTTTAAAATAAATGTATCACTGGGTAGGAGAATTAAGTCCTCCACTCACAATTAGCTCTGTAGCACTGTTCCTTGCTTGAAATAATGGCAGTAACAGGCTGTTATCTTTTATGCGATGCTCACCAGAGGTGTATGGGAGCACGTGCAAGGCTAGCACGTCCACTGTTACTTGCAAGTCAGAGCACGAATGCTGAAAGGTGGCACTCTTGGTGGCACACCACCCTGGGTCCCTTAGGGAGCTACAAGCCCTTTGGTCTCTCTCCATCCATCCCCTTTCAGCCTCGTATTTCCTCCTACTTCGGGCCCTGATGCTTCCCTTGTCCTCTTAATCTCACCCTGTTCCTGCTCTGCTTTCCCCTTTCTCCTCTTTTCCCTTGTCTGAACCCCCATCCTCCCTCCATCTTTCCACACTTCTTCTGGTAGTTTCCCCCTCTCCGTACTCCAGCCTCATCCCGTAAAATGAAACAAGTAAGATCACAAGAGAGTGACCCTTACTGGCAGTTCCCCTACTCGGAAACACAGAAATATAAATCACCACAAAGAGAGGCTGCAGGGAAATCCTCCTCCAGCCCACTCACTTCCATCCACGATCTGGTCATGACCGGGTGAGGGGAGAGGCTGAAGCATGTTAAATGCATATGGAGCCTGCGAGGACTGTATCTGGCCAAGGCTAAACAAGCAGCTGTAAACTGGCATGCTCAGAAATATTCCAGTTTGATTAAAGGCACTTCCCTGCCCTACAAAATTCTGAGTTTCTGGACCAACACTTGTGCTAGATCTTCCCAATGAAATAACTGCAGTATTTTTTTAGGATGTTAAAATATATCATTTTCCCTTAATTTCATTCACTGAAATGATTGAACCACAAAACTGACTGCTTCCAGGATAGTTTGCCTTGAGTCAGAGACTAGCTGGAAAAAAAGCTTTCATTGTTAAAAGTTTGGCAAAGCTATAAACAATACTGCCAGTCCTAAGCATTAAGAAACTACAAATCAGGCCATGCTCAAAAAGCCTCATAGAGGCGTGATTTTTTCAAATAGCAGTAAAAGCAGGCACCTCCAGTTGAGGTGGTTTAGCTTTCTCATTGCATTTGCAAGGCTTCCCTTGCAAACTTGGCAACTTTGCAAACTTGAGAAGCTTTTCATTTGAAGTGAAAGATGGGCTGCTTATATTTTCACTTGTCTCCTGGCTCTTGATCTGGATGAAAACATCAAGCACTGAAACACTCAAATCAAGACGGATGGCAAAACTATATAAGCAAGAGGAAGCAGCATCTTATGATGAAAAGCATCAAGGAATGTATCTATAGGTGATAGCACCAGTGTGTCTATCATGCTCTTCATATCTCTTACAATAAAATTCCAGCCAATGAATCTCGGCTCTGTGGTTAGTTATGTGCTCCTTTCCACTGCTTCAGATAAGATTTCATGGCATGACAAAGCACGTGATTTAGGGGTAGCAATACTCAGTATAGCAAGAATAGAGTTCAGCTTCTTGCCCTGATCTTCTTCCTACCTTGCAGCATGTCTATCTTCTTACTTAAAACTACGATAAAAAACTTGTAACATTTGTAAAGAGGCAGTTTCCCTAACACGTCCCAGTGAAGTCTATAGGGGTGCACATAAACACGGGGATCAAGGCTGAGCCAGCAGCTTACATGAGCAACCCCTGCGAGTGGTCACACCTTTTTAGGTCCAGGCTCCACGGAGATGCATACAGCATCTCTGTGCAGCTACGAGCATGCTGGGGGCTCACTGGCAGCTCCAAGCTGCAGCGTGGACAAGAAACGCGCTCCTGTCTACCATGTGTGCGAGAAAGGGTGCTGAGGAGCTCACTGGACGAGCTGCTTCCCGCAGTGCTGCAGCTGGCTGCCCAGGGGATTGGAGTAAAACTCCCTGGAAGAGGGACCGCAAAGGGCAGTCTCCTGGGTATGCTCCTCTCCGGTCCCTCTGTCCTGCTCTCCAGGGCCACTAGCTGCTCCAGGTGCTTTTGCATCTGCTGACTCTTCTCCTAGAAAGTGAACCTATGCATAACATATGTGCTGACTTGATATCCAGAGGAGCTGTTAAGAGAGAAAAGAGGTACCAAAAGATGATTAGATGGATGCTTGATATTCCTGCAGCTTCCAGAAGAGTTTCCTGAATATGCACCTAATCCCCTCCCGGCCCTCTTTCTAAATGGCACACCAACTTTGGCAACTGCCACGCAAGGATGCTCCTAACACATCTGAAACTTCCCGGGGCATATATTGCATGGAACTGATATCACTGCCAGCAAGATATGGGCCGCCAGTCCAATAATAATAAACTGAGCTGTATGGGCATAGAGATGGAAAGAGAGATGCAAAACGTACAGGGCAAGAATCCCAAATGTTCTTTTTCAAAAAACGGGGAACATTTCAAAGTGAGTATCAGGCATCTGTTGTTACACACTAAAGGGGAAATCTTTCCACTGGATCCACAGGGCAAGTCTGAGATAAGCAGCCAGAATGATAAGTTATCTCTGTTGCGATTCAGGAAATATAGATGCTTCAGATGCTAATGGTGTGTCAGCGGGGAAACAGACACACAGCGGACTGGGGTTAAGTAAGCCTAGGAAGGTGTTTATTCATGTATAACATTTGCAGAGAAGGTGACTCCCTACCTCGCTCCTGGCTGCCCAGAGGAACTGCTTATAACCAAAAATATGCTCGGAGAAGTCAAGCAGAAAGGTCAGGCAGGGTGGGGGGCGAATCCCAGCCATGACAGCCCTCCCGTCAGCGCTGGTGCTCCCCGCCACCGTGCGCGTCCCGGGAAGGACGGCAGCCTGCCCGCCTGCGCCTGCCGACCCGCCGCGCCTCGGCGTAACCCAGCCGGGCTCCTGCGCTGGTGCCGGTGGAGGGGGACCACTGCCAGCTTTCAGAGAGCATAACCTGCCACAGCTCAGAAGAATTAGAGGTCACTTGTGCATCCTTTTGCACTGGGCTGGATCAACTGTAGCTGAACCATTCCCGGCAGACATTTGTCCAATCTATTTTCAAAATCCTCCCACTGCCACTCTAGGCAATCTATTCTTGTGCTTTCCAACTGAAAGTTAGAAAGCTGTTCTTAATGTCTAATCTAAATCATAAGTCAACTTTAAAAATGACAAGTACAGTTAAAAGTTTCAAGATTTCTCCTAATAACAAATGTGGTTTTCATTTTATTTCTCTGTTGGTTGCTGCACATTCAGGGTACCTTCAAATCACTTTTTAAAGCATCCCTCTAGAATCATGATGTATAGAACCCATATTTTTTATTTTTCACAAGAGCTGAGATTGTCATTTAATTACATAAATCCAGGAGTAGGAGATTTAAAGAGAAAAAAAATTGTGATAAAGTCCTGTGAGAGATGCCAACACTGAATTTAGCTGTAAAAGGCTTTTTTTTTTATCCGTATGCCTCACAGACCCATTGCCCAAAAATGTTCTGAAGTGACAGCAATGTCAAGCAGAAAAGACATCTCACCCATAACTAATAGAGAAAAATATCTCAGGTGTGGGAGACAAGTATTCCTATGTATATGCATACATATTCCTTCATTTACCTCTCATCAAAATCCACTTTAACTATCCCAATCATGTGAACGTTGCCTTTCAGTAGACATTTCACAAGATCACATTCAAATAAGTTAATAGCAATAGAGGTAGTTTCCTCCTGCCTCACCAAAGATGAACCCATAGAAAAGTTTGCTCTGGTGCTTGAATTCAAAAATATTGTTCAAAAATAACTGGACTCACTTTCTGCTTCAAGGTTTTCAAAAGAGGGGAGCTATGGTTACTTGCCAACCCTGATGCAAACGCAGAAACACAATGAAAACACAAATAGGAACTCTGATCTTTTATGTCAACAGAACCAGATATGAAGGAAAACTACACCACCTCAACTTTCTAGATACACATGGCTAGGCACTGAATTGTCCCTGGAGACGACCACATTCAACATTTACAACCTCAAAGCTTGTTATTTATCACTGGAAATGCCTAGCTTTTTAACTAGGGTGTCAGTCACATTAATTTTGCTTAACTTTGGCATCCACAGCGTAGTCAGCTATACCTGAGTTACTTACCCTAGGCACTCCATTTCATCCCAGAGCAGACACTTAAACACAGCAGATGAACTGTGCCTCCTGTTGACTGCAAATGGCCCCTGCATTGTAGACATCTGAAGTTAGGTGACATGATCCTCACCCTCACTACCTGCGTCCTTCTGTCTAAAACTACGCAGGGAAGAGAAAGAGAAAGAGAAAGAGAAAGAGAAAGAGAAAGAGAAAGAGAAAGAGAAAGAGGAGAGGAGAGGAGAGGAGAGGAGAGGAGAGGAGAGGAGAGGAGAGGAGAGGAGAGGAGAGGAGAGGAGAGGAGAGGAGAGGAGAGGAGAGGAGAGGAGAGGAGAGGAGAGGAGAGGAGAGGAGAGGAGAGGAGAGGAGAGGAGAGGAGAGGAGAGGAGAGGAGAGGAGAGGAGAGGAGAGGAGAGGAGAGGAGAGGAGAGGAGAGGAGAGGAGAGGAGAGGAGAGGAGAGGAGAGGAGAGGAGAGGAGAGGAGAGGAGAGGAGAGGAGAGGAGAGGAGCAACTGCCTCTGCTTACCATTTTCTATCAGCAGGTTGAGGCCAGCCACATGCCCTTTCCGAGGTGCCCACTTAATAGGATTGTAATTACAATAACCTAGAGTCCAGTTCCAGGCTGAGCATTCCCTTGGAAAGCAGGGTATCTAAAAATTAGGCATTGTAACACTGAGCTTCAGCCCCCTTCTAGGTATCTAGCCTAAACTGAATTTCTAGTCTCTTTTCTGTACCTTTAGCAAACACAAGGGAGGGAAGAGAGCTTATGGCTATCCTAAACAATTTAACTATTGCTTTTACCACACCACATCTAACACCTGGTATGCAGCTACCATCTTTGCGTGTCTCTGAATGAATATATACACACACACACACACACATATATATATGTAGCATGTGCCTTTTTCTTTATGGACATAATAGCAAGTTATGCTAAAATCAAAAAGCCTATCTATGGTCTTGTCTTTTGCAGTCTAACCTAAGACAACAAATATGCTCCAATGCAAGGTCCAGGTGAGTTACATTTCCAGAAAAGAGGAACAACCATTTCTATTCATTGTGTTGACAATGCACTTACGATCTGAAGGTATGTAATTTCCAAATGGCCTCAATTTTCACCCTCAACATGTCTGCAGGACATATAGCACCATGCTGAAAGACCTCAGCTATGTCTGGAAGAGCTAGTTCTGCCATGGCACTTCCTCCATCTGAAGGCAGTCCCTCTCAATCCATTCCCTGCTCCTTGGACTTTTCTCTTCGATCCACCACAGATGAAAATTCTGCCTGTGCCTGCTTTCCCACCATTTGCCAATCCTCCCTGCATGGCTCAAGAAGTCCGAGACTTTTTTACCCACCCAGCCCTGGGCACTACAGCTTCTTGCTTAGTCAGTGTCCTCAGTAAGCTGTCTTTCCTTTTGCCTTTCAGACAGCAGCATCCTCCTTCCAGTCCTCAGACCCAGGTTCCTTCTTCACCCACCTCTAATTTCTTCGCCAAACCATTCCTACCCCACTTTTCTCATTTTCAGCTCTCACTCCTAATCTGAAGACAAAGTCATAGTTTCTCTTCCCCTTCCAGCTTCCAGATGTGCACCTGAATCTGTGTCTCCATCTTCTTCCTTTTTCACCCCGTTCCTTCCCCCCCACCTCCGTGCCAGGGAGCTTTGCTGTCTGGCCTGTGTGCCTGACAATCACGAGTCTCTCAGGAAGCAGCGCAGACCAGCCAGGAGGAGATGCAGCCTGTGTGCCTCTCCGGTGGCCTTGCACTCAGTTACTGCTTGTGGATGGTGCATGCGTGCATGCGTTCAGAGGAATGAGCGAATGAAGGTTTTCTTAGGGAGAAGAGAACCTTCAAAGATGCCTGCTGCTGCTTTGCTGCATACGTACAACCTGTTTGGTTGGTTTTTTTTTTTTCCCAGACTCTCTTTAACTTGACCAAATTAGCATAGCGGTTTTTCTTTGCAGCCTGGAACTGTGATTTTTGTTCTCATTCCTGAAGCTCTGGCTGACAACCGAAAATTTTGGCCTTCTTGGTACAATCTAGCAACATTATAACCAAGATTTTTTAACTGGAAGTACCAGGCAACTATAGCAAGAGGCAGCTCTCCCATTCCCACCTATAATGACCGAGACACGGTCAGAGAGGAGGCAGAGAAGAGTGAGGTCTTTATCTCCTAGCCTTAAAACCAAACACACAGATTTTAAAATGTATTTATTTTTTCAGCAGCCGTGAATACGGACCTCTTCCAAAATAATGTATGAACACTGGATGTTGATCAGATTTTTCTGGATATTTACTGGATAAATATGTTGGTTTAGTGTAAAAAATGGCTACAAGAAAAAGGAAGAAAGGAAATAACGGAGGAGGAGCACAAGAAGCCCTGCAAGAAACATTTGAGGGCTAGTAGAAGACACTAACACCACTGAATTGCCCTTGAGTAGTCCAGCCTGACCATAATGGACCAGCCCAAGAGGCTTGAACCAGCAATGCCAAAACTCTGGAGCAAAGGACTAACTCAGAGACCCTTTTGGCTGCATAAAGACCTCCTGTTTCGAGAGGAGAGCGAGTTGTCGTGAAGCCATGGCAGGGAAAGCAGATTGACACAGGGTCCCCCAGAACTATCGGTGCCAAATGCAAAAGCTACTGTCAGCTCAGAAAATGCTTTACTGACATGCCGAAGATAAAAATTCTGTATTGCCAACCACCCTCACCACACATCCCAAAACGTGCCATATGGCCAAAAGTGCTACAACTGATTTTGCCGTTCCTCAGGTTCTGGTGTGAATTGACAATGAGTTTAACATATAAATTGCATCATCTTTTAACTTTCTGTGATGTATAACATCGGACAGCTTTGTCTGGGACAATCCATCATGAACTAGTCTTGTTGACATTTTGGATTCTCTCTTCTGACCTTGTCCTTTCAGCACAGGCATAATTGTGCTTATGATAATTTTATTCCCAGTTAGGCAGGGATTTTGCACACCTTTGAGTTACAGAATAACTAAGAAGCCAGTTCTCTGTACGACTGCTGAAACGAGGCACCTTGAACCAATTTATGCTGAAGCGCAGTCCGGTGTTGTAGCAGTAAATAAAAGTGAGTAAACTCACCTCTCTCGGTGCGCATAAGTAGGTTAACTCTCTTTAGTCATGTTTACTGTTGACTATACCACAGGTGCAATCTCAGCTGGGGGCTCCCTACTGAGGAAACACCAACCATATGTTTGCACAGCAGACAACGGCGGGGGTGGGGGGGTGGGGGTGGTGTACAACCCAATCCTCACGATGTGAAGGGTCTAGCGGGCAAAAGGGGAAGGATCCAGGCTCGTTTCTGCCACCCAGCTCACGTGCAGAGAGCCTCCCAATTCAGCCAGGGAGCTGTAGGTTCAGGAATCAACACTAATTTGTCCATACTTACATACCATCATGGGGTTTTAGGGATTTTTTTGTAGACATGCAACACTTTAGCTATTATCTAGGGTGATGGGGAAATCTTTTTTCTTGAAGAATCGACTGTTTGGTGTCACTTTAGTGAGAATATACAATTATTATGGCACATGAATTATTTGAGCTGTTCCCTATGAAGACTGATTGCCTTTCGCGGGCAGTATGTGGGAGCAGCAGAGAAACTCCTGCTGTTCTAACTGGTGTCGGCACCCCCAGACAGTCAAGCATCGCTGCAGAAGTGTGACCATCATTTCACCTGGCTTGAGCGCCTACCCTGCTCTCGAAACAAAAGAGTGGTCTAGCTTGTTTCAAACCACCAAATTTACACGCATGTGAGAAAATCTGCTGGACTGCAAATGTTTAAAATTAAACTTTGAGCTGTCACTCGCCACAGCAAAGAGAAAGGGACATCCCACCACATCCATGTCTGCATTTTTAGGGAAGAAACAGCTGTGTCAACTGTAGCCTCCTTTCAATATAAAACTACTACACCACTTATTAGATTATCATAACGAATAGGCTATTACACTCCCGGTGTGATAACTGGGTAACTGGACAAGTGCAGGTGTGTTTTAGTTGAAGATCACAACGTCACCCACTCACTTCTGCCCTCTTCAACACATTTTTCAGCCCCTTCAGTTCTGCTGCTAAAGCTGATGGGAGGAGATGGAGGGACAGACATCGACTTGACCAGGGGAAGAAGTAACCTCCTACAGAAACAGTTGCTGTAAAGCTGGAAGGAGTGGCAAACAGTGGGAGCTCTGCAGGCTGCTACCTTTTTTTTGCTGCTTGCCACAATATTCTTTTGTGTTGTTTCTGAATCTGCTTCCTTTACATATGTCTTTCAGCTGTTTCTGGCTGGAGGTTGTTGTTACTGGAGGGTGGATATGTTGCTGGAGATGCTATTCAAGTTCACAGACTTCTGGCATGCTGCTAACTTCTACTGCCCTTGGCGCTCTTGCCCCCTGTCAACCAGACTTTATTTGCCATTAAATTTAAAACAAAAGGTATCTGTTATTTAAAATAAAAAGTATCTGTTGTTTTTCAGAAAGACTAGCTCTCTGGGGAATAGTGACTGGTTTTTAGCATTGGTCTGGCTGCATGGCCTAGGCTTCGTACCTGAAGGCAAGGTGCTTCTGGAGCTCAGGGAGGCAGCCCAAGAACAAGACAATTTCCTCTTATCTCCTCCACAGCCTCCTTACCTACTCCATTTCTGGAAGCTGTTACTTAACATAGCATTAAACGTAATTGGTTATCAATCCAGTCCAGAAAGTGAGCAAGAAACACTAATAGACAAGACATGGATGTTTTAGACAAATGCTGAAGCTCATGGAGGAGCGGTAACATCGCAACAGCGGAAACAGTTTCAATTGAGTTGAAAAAGCAATTATCTGGTACTATGGAATGAAGTGAGAACAAGGTAAAATTTTGTGATGTTATGATTCCTCTTTTTCACAGCTTTCTCGAGGTGGGGAGGGGGTTGCCGTGACCTTTGCATTTAACTGTGAAGCCACCAAAGGCCACCCCAGCTCCGCTGCGCGCCTCCTTTCCCAAGACAGCCTCTGCATAGTAACATTTGGTTTGATTTTGGCTTCCTCAGACTTTTCTTCGGGAGCTTTCCTGGAGGCTCAGCACAAAGGTAGACCCGAGGAAGGACCGTGGAGGCTCCACCAGCATCCCCCCAAGAGGCCAGGGATGCTGCCAGGAGGATGGGGCCACCAGCCCCTGGCATCCTCCACCCACGGGTGCTCACCCACGCATCCCCCTCCCACGCTCCTGCCTCTCCTTTTTTTTTCTTTTTTTTTTTTTTTTAATTTATTTTTCCCCTGCAGAAGTCGAGGTTAAAACCCTGAAACCCGAAGCCCTGAAACCGAGCTGCTTGGCCCCGCCGGTGGCACGGCCCCGCCACTCACACCCGTGTCCGCTCCGTGGCCCGGGCGCCGTCGGGTTGGCGGCGGGGTAGGGTGGGGGGTTTCGGGCGACCACAAGCAGCAGGCGGCTGCCTGGGGTGACCGTGCCCCGTGGGTTACGCGTGGGTGGCCGCGGAGCTGAAGGAGTGAAGAAGCAGGGAAGAGGGGGTTTCTCAGCGATTTCCATCTCCCCCCCCGGGCAGGAAAAGGCAGAAACCCGCGTGTCTGCGTGGGGAAGGGAGGGAGAACGGCCGAGGTTTTATTCTTGCGAGAAGCAATTAGATACAAATGAGTTTCACTCACGCGGAGGGAAGAGAGCCCTGTCTCCCCGTCCCTGCCCCTTCGGGGCGGCCGGCGGCCCGCGGGCCAGCGCGGCTGCCCGGGCCCCCGCATCCCCGTCCGCACCCGCGCACCCTCCGCGCTCTCCCGCCCCGCCCGGCCTCGCCGCCGCCTCCGGGGCGGTGGGTGCGAGAAATTCAGGTTAAAGGAGCGGCTGACCCGGAGGTGCTGCCCGGCCCCGCTGCCGGGCCCCGGCGAGCCCCGGGGGCCGGGAGGCGCGGGCCGGGGCCGGGAGCGCTCCGTGCGGCCGGCGGGCGCCGGCGGCCGAAGGAGCCCGGTCTCCCCAGTCTGCATTTTAATCCTGAAATCTGGAAATGGAAATTGTTTGATGTATGAGGAGACGTTATCTAATTAGGGCGTAAGAAATTTAATCTTTCCAGCAGGCAGGTCATATAATTAATGTTAATTTAACGCTCAAATTCTCAGTCATTAATTTTTATTCTCTTAAATGTAGTTTGGCAGGGCCCCCTGATCCATGGCAATGGATTTTACTGGATGTAAGAGCACACTTGGTCTTTGGAGTGAATTACTGCAGCCCTTCCTATCCCAATAACAAGATCACATCATGTATGCATTATTAAGCCATGTAATTGAATGGTCCATAGTTTGCATATCAGACTATTAAAATAATGTGTTTTGCTTTTCTTCCAACACGTAATGTTAAAGCCTTTGCGAATATTTGGTGATTCTGATAATTATCACCAAATTACTACAAATGTTCTCTTCATTAACGTGATTTCTTTCAAGCATTTTTTAAAAATGTGAATAATGCATTAAGTGGTGGCTTGTAAAGTGTTTTTTAAATAAAACTTGTCAACTACAATTCGAAAATGAGACCAAAAGAAAAAAAAAAAAAGAAAGAAAAAGAAAAAGAGAGAGGGAGAATTAACAGTTGCACGGGAAGAGAACAATTCTCCTATAAGATTGGAAAAGACGACTTGCCTTTTTTCCCTATTTCAGATAAGTGACTGTACACCTTTAAAGTTTCACTTCATCGGGAGCAAAAGTGCATGCAATCTAAAGAACTGTCGATTGCAGATGATACAGAACAGATGGAGGAACAAAGTTGGAGCTTTTCCCTTTACAGGGAATAGATGGGGACATAGGCAGACAGACAGAGAGATTGATTTGAAAAGATACTGACCTCTCTCCTTCAGCTGCAATTTAACTTGTCCTGGAAAAAAAAAACCAAGTGAAATCTGCCTCCTCCCCTGCCTGCCTCCTGCCTCCCCCCGCCCCAAGTTCGCACTGTCATCTCAACAAACTGCTGCGCCGATCGCAGAAGGTGAATAATTCTCAATTAACTAAGTAACTAACTTTCTTCTTGCCATCTTGAGTCACGCACTTAACTAAATCTTAAGCCTTCGAGACCCTTCATTATTGCCTTCCCCCGCCACACTATTTTCAAAGAAGTTCAATAGCAAGGCAACAAAAAACACTGCTGCAAAATAAGAGTCTCTTTTAAAATTAAAGAGCTGTTCATTTGCGTCGGAAGAAGTTATTTTTCCCCCTCCTCTAAATTATTTAGGCACCAGAGGAAAAAACCCAACCCACAACACCCCACGAAGCCCCACGCAGCTCGTGTCAGGATCGGTGTCACGGATGCTCTGCAGGGTGCGAAGCCACCTGTGCCCGAGTGAGTAGGCGCTGGCTCAGGTGTGGTGTTGGGCTGTGTGACTCGGGGCATCCCGCAGCGCTGCGAGTGTGCTGCTCCCCGGCCAGAACCGCTCCCCTCCCGCCGGGCCGACCCCGCTCCTCGGCCCCGCTCCTCAGCCCCGCGGGCGGCCGGCGGGGGATGCGCGCTGCGGGGCGGTGCGGGGCGGAGCGGGGCGGGGCGGGGCGGCCGCTCCGCGGGGCCGGGGCCGGGGCCGGGGCCGGGGCCGGGGCCGGGGCCGGGGCTGGCGAGGCGGCTCGCCCCGCCGGGAGCCCGGGACGGCCCGCGGCCCGCTCTTATTTTGGTTGGGAGCGGCAGCGCTGCCGGCTGGAGCAGGGAGAGCGGAGGGAGGCGAACTGTGCTCCTCTGTTTGGTTTAGGGTTGGGTGTTTTTTTCTTTCCCTTTCCCTCCTCTCTCTCTCTCCCCTTCCCTCCTCACTATAGCAACCAACGCCAGCCTGACAAAAATGCACCCTCTGTGGACAATGGCCCAGCCTTCCTGCTCGCCTCGCTCCTCTTCTTCCTCGCCGAGGGAAAGAAAGTTTCCAGCCCCTCCCCCGAAAGTTTCCAGCCTCCCCCCCCCCCGCCGCTTCTCGCCTCTCCCCCCCGCCCCCGCCGGGGCAGGCTCCTCCGCAAATCCCGGTGCGGGGCCACCGGGCCCCGCTCAGCCCCGCCGGGACCGGGTCGACCCCCACGTGGGAGGCGGGGGGGGACGGGGACGGGGACCTGTCGCCCCCCAGCCGGGGTCCCCGCTTCCCCCAGCCGCCCTGCCAGCGGGACGGGCGACTTCTGCCCTGCCGGCGGGGCTGCCCCCGTTGCATTGCGCTGCAAGGGTTTGGGGAGGGGGTGGTGAGGCGGGGGCCTCCAGGACCCCTCTGGGCCACCCCCGGTCCCGTGTCCGTGTGCGGGGCAGCTCTGCGCGGCAGGGGCCGGAGCGGTGCCGCCCGCTGCCCCGGCGGTGCTGAGCCCCCAGGCGGCTCCCGGCGGTCCCGGGCTCGCCTCTTTAGTGGCGAAAAAGAGCATCCCCGGCCTGGAACGGCTTCTGCTTGGCACGGCGAGCGAGCGAGCGGGGCAGTGGCGAGCCAGAGCCCTCTGAGAAGGCGCTGGGGGAGAGGAGCGGGAGCTGTGCCCAGCAGTGCCCCGAAGGCTGGAAGGGGGGAGGGAGGATGGCGTCCCCCGGTGAGGCAGGGACACGATTTATCGGAGCTCTTCCCGGGGTGCCTGCTTGTCTCCATCAGACGTGACCGCTGAACGGAGCAAACACACACAAGAAAAGCAACCGTTAGGTTTGTCAGAGAAGGCTGCGCACTCTTCTTTCTCCCTTCCTTCCTCCCCCCACCTCCTTTTATTTAAATCCGTGGCCGTGTTTCGTCCGGCACAACTCTCCGGACAGCGCAGGCTTTGGGAAGTCGCGGCTGGAAGCGGCTGCCGGGGCCGGCGGGGCCGGCTGCCTCCCCCCGCCGGCCCGGCCGCCCGCCGCGCCGGCCCGCAGCGCCGCCCCGCACCTCCAGCGCGGCCCGGCGCCTCCCGGCCGGGCTGCGGGACGCTGCCCCCCAGCCCCGCAGCACCAGCCGCGCCTGGCTCTGCCTCCGAGAATTCAATAAACAAGCTGTATTAACTCCAACCAGAATTT
This sequence comes from Nipponia nippon, assembly GCF_047370975.1. Classification (NCBI taxonomy): domain Eukaryota; kingdom Metazoa; phylum Chordata; class Aves; order Pelecaniformes; family Threskiornithidae; genus Nipponia; species Nipponia nippon. Next base: position 81,504,740 of record NW_028262358.1, on the reverse strand, counting down.
ATCTCGTAGACCGATGGAATTCGTCTTTTTTTTCTTCTGCTGCTTCTGCTTCTTTTCCCCCCAAGGCCTCATATTCACCACTCAAAATTTAGCAGCCTGCCTTTGATAAATTACTCAAAGTAATCCCTGCAACAGCTAAGTCTGACTGGTTGACGTTGTGTTAGAAGTCTTCATAGCGGTATCTGTCTATAAAATATTCACTTGCGGACTACAAAGGGTGGATCATTTTTAATGACAAGATTCAGAACTGGAGGATGAAGGGAAAAGATTAATATCCGTGAATTCAAATAATTTAATTTCAAATACGGAACTTAGAACATTATATCCTACTAGTTTAAACAGTGATGCAGATAAAATAGCAGAGTCTCAGATGAATGAAGTGGCCAGAAGAATAGAGTTGCGGGAAATGTTGGAAATGAACATTAATACAAACTTTACAGGAACTTTTTTTTTTTTTTTAATTCTACACCTCTCTATCCTCTGCGATAATCAGTATTCTAGCAGGGCAAAAATGTATATGATATTACACGTGTGTGTGTGTATATTTATATACGCAGGGAGAGAGATTTTCTTTCCTCTAGAGAGAGGTGGAGAAATCTATTTAGACGGCAGATTTTAATTTCAATGGGTAATGTGAGCTTGTGCAATCAAAGTTATCAATTTCTGTCCTTTTTGTTTAGATTTCTTAGTTAAATGTGTTTGTTATATCTACCCCGAGGAGAAGCAACTTGAAAGTGTAGCTTTTGAGTCATCTTATAAATACATCCCTGAGGCTGCGGTTCTTGCAGCTTTAAGCAGTTTTCATTAAAGCAGCCAGCTGCCTCTTTGTGTAGATTGGATTTTTTTAAAGCAATCACTTGTGAAGCCCCGGCCTCAGTTTTGTCTCTCCGCAGGCCCTTAAAGTTGAAGTTTCATTCATGTCCTGGGTCTCTCCACCGACTCAGACTCCTTGGAGCAACACTGGAAAGAGCCACACGAAAGTGCAGGCTTGAATACCTCATAGAGAAAGGTTAAAAAGGAAGCAGAGATCAAAACAATCCCATCTCACAAAAGGTGCATTAAATGCGCCGCAGCAATAAGCACAAATCTTCCAAGTTGGCCTTTAAAGGGAGCACCAGGAGCCTCACGTTTATTGCACCCAGCAATTCTCTGAGCAACTCGCCGCGCCTTTGCACTCCTGGCGCATTTCCTCCTAAAACAACATCTAATGGGAAGATAATAGAGACGCAGAAAGGAGGCGCGGGGATTTCCCCCACACACACACTCCCCCCCCCCCCGCCTCCTTTCCTTTTAGCTGCTCGAGTCTATCTCCAGGCTTTGCGACCAGAGTTTAAAACAAGCTTTTCACCTCTAAACAGAACCAGGCGTATGCAAGACGCGTTGTCCCCCCCGCAAACGCACGCACCCGACCGCGGCAAGGAGCGTGCGTTTGCAGGGCGCTCCCCCAGCCCCCGGCGCCGGGCAGGCTGATGAGCAGCGGCCGGGAGCCGAGGCTCGCTAGGAACCAGCCGTGCTCCTGTTTTGCTGCTGGAAATGCAGCTTTCTCTCCGGCGTGCACGGAGTTGAAACGCCGAGGGAGCCCCGCACTTCGCCAGCCGGAGCCCGGCGCGGCAGCCCGAGGCGGGTGGCGGGGAGGAGACCCCCGGGCGAGGGGGTGGCCGGGCGGGGGGCGGCCGGAGGGCTCCCGGAGCCCCGCCAGCGTCCCTCTGCATGTACCTGATGTGTATGCAGCACCTCGCCTCCCAGCCAGGAGAGAGCTCCAGTTAAGTGGCGCTCTATGTATTTTATAGCGAATATTCTCGAGTAGCTGCACTGCAATGAAGGAGATATCAAGGAGGCCTGTCAGTTCAAAGCTTTTGGGGTTGTTTGAAAATCTTCTTCACGTCAAAGTAAGCAGCCCTAGTATTTGAACAGCTGCTTTGAACAGTGAAAAGGGCTGAGCTGAATCAAAACACTGCAGTGTCTGCCCAAGACACCGCATCACCTTCAACCTGCTTTTATACGAGCAGAGAAAAGGAAAGAAAGGCTGGTGAGACCTCTAATCCCGCGGGGTCAGCTCCGCCAGAAAGGGGGCACATGACTGTCTCTTTTTCATCCCGAGCGCCCCGGACCCCAGCGGGTCCCCGAGCGGCGGCCGGGGCCGGGGCCGGGGCCGGAGCCCGCGGCGGGCAGCGGGGCGGCGGCGGAGCGCGGCGGCCGGGCGCTCGCTCCCCGCTCCCCGGCGCTCCCCGCCACGGGGGGAGACGCGAGCGAAGGATGCTTAAGGAGCGGTATTAATGACAGGGCTAACAATGATGGGGAGGACGAGGAGGTGGAGTCTGCGGCGGCTCTGAATGCACCGGCCGCGCTCCTCGCCGCTCCCAGCTGCGACTCCATAGGCGTGCGCTCAGCCGGGGAGGGGGCAGGAGGGACGGCGAGGGGCTTTGCCGGGGGGCCGGGGTTTTGTCCGCCTCCTAATGCCGTGTTGCTACTTCGGTAATTGTGTGATTACCGTCAGCCTTTGAGATCTGCCGCTGGGGCGGCGGGGGTAAGAGGCACGCAGGACGGTGACCGCCGGCATCACCTGCCAGGCGACCGGGCAGGAGGGAGGGCCAGGGAGGGGGGAAGAGATGCACGACCGGGGCGGGGCTGGAGGGGTTTTTCCCCCAAAAAAGTGACGGCTGGAGCTCGCTGACCCCCGCGTCCCGTCTCCTCGTCGCGGCGAGCCGCGGGGAAGGCGGTGCTGCCGGCACCCCACGGGGACCGGCTGTCCGTGGGACGCGCGCACGCCGTGGGGCCGGGGCACAAGGGAGCTCCCTCGGACGGCCGCCGGGGTAGGTCCGGGCTGGCCCAGCCCCGGACGCTGGAGGCACCCGCCTGAAAAACCTAGCCCCCATAATGACGCCTGGCGCGGCCCCTCCTGTCGCGTCCACGCATGAACTTTTGGCGGCGGACCTGGAGGCGGGCTGGCGGGAAAGGCGGCCCCGGGCAGAGGCTCGGCGGCCCCGGGAGCGGGGCGGGAGGGCCGGCCTGGGAGCGGGGAGCGGGGCGGCTCTCCCAGGACGGTCCCCGCGATGCTTTGGCGGAAGCCTGCTGCGGACTTGCCCTTTTGTTTTGTTTCAACTCACTGGTCTACACCTAATTGGGAGGAGAGAGACGAGAAAATGAGCATCAAATTATAAAATTCCTGGGTGCCCAGTTGTTTCCACACGGGAAACAAAAGGCAGGGCTTCACTTCAGAGGCACTGACTTCCCTCCCCGCGACACTGGCAGAACAGGCAGTATTGTTCTTCCCTTCGCCTGCACGTCGAAGAAAGGGGGGGGGGGGGAAATCCTTAGGAAGAATCTCCACTCTTTCATGGACAAAGTTTGCTTCCCCCCCTCCCTCCTCCTGCTCCTCCTCTTTCTCCCTCCCTCCCTCCCCACCCCCCGGCAGAAGGAGCTCTTGATACGCCGCTAAACTAACGAAACGAGGTAACTCCTGCTGCGCCCCTTGTCTCAGAGCACTGGATATCCTGTTTACGCCGCTTCTGTGTACATGTTTATGTGCAGGAGCCCATCCCCCCGCTCCTCCACACCCCCGCGCAGAGGAATATTTCCAGGCAAGGAGCCTTTCCAGCGCTCACGTTAAATACGATGATTTATAAACAACTCGCAGAAGAAAGCTGTTTCTTGTTAGTAGTAATAAATTCCCGGTCCGCCCTATTGTATTATTTCGCTGAAGATAGCGGGAGCCTGCGACGCGCACCTACCCCCGTGAGCAGTTTATTTTCGAGACAAAGCTATGGCTTCCAGCTCAAACACGGGCGGCCAACTCTTTTCGCGGCGGCCAGCCCGGCCGCTGCTCATTCCTAGGAAATCCGGATCCAGTTCCAGGGTCTCCTTCCTTCCTGTCCGGGCCGCAACTTCTTCTTTTTTTTTTTTCTTCCCCTATCCCCCTCTATTTTCTAATTTATTTTTTTCCCTTCTCCGCTCCCCCCACCCCCCCCAAGTCCTCCGTACCGATGCAGTCCGCACCGGCACCCCGTCCCCCCGGGACGGGACAAGCGGAACAACGCCACCGAGGTGCGAAGCCCCGACATCCCCGGCGGAGCGCCGTGCTCCGGAGAGCGGCGGGCGGGCGGCGGGCGGGCGGGGAGGGAGGGGGCCGCCCGCTCCCCGCCCCCGGGGGCGCGGCGCTCCCCGGCCCCGCCGGCGGGGCTGGCTGCGGGGCGGCGCTGCGTGGGCTCGGCCCGGCTGAGAAAGTTGGGGGCGGGCGGGCGGGTGGGCGTCCCCCGCCCCGGGGCAGCGCGGCCGGGCTCCGCGCAGGGACCCCCGGCGGGGCGCGAGCAACAGGAGCCGGCGGGCGGAGCGGCGGCGGCGGCGGCCTCCCGCCGGCCGAGCGGAGCCGAGCGGAGCGGAGCGGTGCTGGGCCGGCGGGGCGGGGCGGGGCGGGGCGGGGCCGGCGGGGGACGCCCGTCCGTCCGTCCGTCCGCCCGCCCCTCCTCCCTCCCTCCCTCCCTCCCTCTCTCCCGCCGCCACCGCCCCCCGCCCCGCGGCCGCCGCTCCCCCGCGCCCCGTTCCCCCTCGGAGTTGGGTTCCAGAGGGCGGTCGGGGGCGGGGCGAGGGGCGGGGCGCCGCCGGCGGGGCGCGCCAATGGTGGGCGGTGGCGGCGGCCGTTGCCAGGGGCGCCCGCGTCCGTCAGGGCGCGGGGAGCCAATGGCGTGCGGCGGCGGGGCGGGGCGGCCGCGCGTGCCTTCGCAGTGGGCCCCGCCGCGCGGGCCGGGGGGGCGCGGGCGCCGCGCGGCGCCCGAGGCGAAAAAGTAGCTGTCAAATGCGCGGCGCCTTTAACCGGCGCGATCAGTGCGGCTGGGCGAGTCATGGCGACCGCAGCCTCCAACCACTACAGCCTGCTCGCCTCCGGCTCCCCCATGGTGCACGCCGAGCCGCCCGGCGGCATGCAGCCCGGCGGCGGCTACCGCGACGCCGGCGCCCTGGTGCAGGCGGACTACGCGCTGCAGAGCAACGGGCACCCGCTGAGCCACGCTCACCAGTGGATCGCGGCGCTGTCCCACGGCGGCCCCGGCGGCGGCGGCGGCGGCGGCGGCGGGGGCGGCGGCGGCGGCGGCGGCGGCGAGGCGCCCTGGTCGGCGGGCGCGCTGGGCCAGCCCGACATCAAGCCGGCGGTGGTGCAGGCGGGCGGGCGCGGCGACGAGCTGCCGCCGCCGCCGCCGCCGCCGCCGCCGCAGCACCCGCCGCCGGGGCGGGCGCCGCACCTGGTGCACCACGGCGGCGGCGGCGGGCACCACGCGGCGGCGGCGGCGGCGGCGGCGGCGGCGGCGGCGTGGCGGGCGGGCGGCGCGGCGCACCTGCCGCCCGGCATGGCCGCGGCCAACGGCGCGCAGGCGGGGCTGCTCTACTCGCACCCCCCCGGCTTCACCGTCAACGGCATGCTGGGCGCCGCGCAGCCGGCGCTGCACCACCACGGCCTGCGCGACGCCCACGAGGAGCCGCCGCCGGGGCCGCCCGGGCCGCCGCACCACGCCGCCGAGCACCCGCCGCCGCCCCACGGCCCCCACCCCGGGGCGGCCGGGCCGGCGCCCGCCGCCGCCGCCGCGCCCCCCGGGCCGCCGCCGCACCACGACCCGCACTCGGACGAGGACACGCCGACCTCGGACGACCTGGAGCAGTTCGCCAAGCAGTTCAAGCAGCGGCGCATCAAACTGGGATTTACCCAAGCGGACGTGGGGCTGGCGCTGGGCACCCTCTACGGCAACGTCTTCTCGCAGACCACCATCTGCCGCTTCGAGGCCCTGCAGCTCAGCTTCAAGAACATGTGCAAGCTGAAGCCTTTGTTGAACAAGTGGTTGGAGGAGGCGGACTCCTCCTCGGGCAGCCCCACCAGCATAGACAAGATCGCGGCGCAGGGCCGCAAGCGGAAAAAGCGCACCTCCATCGAGGTGAGCGTCAAGGGCGCGCTGGAGAGCCACTTCCTCAAGTGCCCCAAGCCCTCCGCCCAGGAGATCACCTCGCTCGCGGACAGCCTACAGCTGGAGAAGGAGGTGGTGAGAGTGTGGTTTTGTAACAGGAGACAGAAAGAGAAGCGCATGACTCCCCCGGGAGGGACGCTGCCGGGCGCCGAGGACGTGTACGGGGCCAGCAGGGACACGCCGCCGCACCACGGGGTGCAGACCCCCGTGCAGTGAACTCGCGGCGGGGGCGCCCGGCCCCTCCTCCTTTCCTCCTCCTCTCCTCCTCCTCCTCCTCTCCTCCTTCCCCCAACTTTTGATTGTCCTCCTTTTTGGCCTTTTTGTTTTTCTTTTTTTTTTTTTTAAATCATTATTTTCTCCTATCTTTAAAAAAAAAGACAAAAAAACAAAAAACGAACAAAAAAACCGCGCAAAAAAAAAAAAAAAAGGAAAGAAAGAAAACAAATCAAAAAGCGAGCGAGCGAGAGGGCGAGCGCGAATCACAGCAGACAGACAGACAGACAGACAAAGCACCTGCACCGGACTGTCCCTTAGACGGTAGCAGGCGCGATGCTGTATTTTGACCTTTCCCAGGCGAATGCCCGTGCACCGGAGCGGAGTGAGTACCGCGCACAGGCAGGCAGGCAGGCAGGCACCGGCAGGGCAGCGGCAGGCACCGGCACCGGCACCGGGACCGGCAGGGCAGGCGCAGGGCGAAGCAGTTCGCACAAAACTCCCTTGCTCGCTGGCGAAAAAATACGGCGCTGCCCGGCCGGGGAGGGGGCGGGAGGGGAGGGGAGGGGGGGGCGCAGCCACCTCGGGTCCCCTCCGCAGCCCCCTCCTGCCACACAAAGGCAGATTGCATTGTGGAATGTCGCTCGGTGTTGGCACATGCTGCTGTGTTTATTTTCTGTGGATCCCCTGTAGGAATATAAGAAAAAAAAAAAAAAAAAAAGAAGAGAAAGGAAAAGCTATCCCTTTTGATGTAGACAGTATTTAACCGTACCAATTTGCACTGCAAGAAAATCGAAGTTTACATAAACAAATTCTTTTTTTTCTTTTTTTTTTTTTTCCTTCCTTTCCGACCTTAATTTTGCAAATGACTTGCATTTTCCACGGTGAGCGTTAGTCAACCAGTGACCGGTCTACAATATGTTACTGTGTTTTAGCCTTTGCTTTATGTGTATATGTGAACTTTTGTTATAAACAAGTCTTCTTAAATATGTGTAACGCTTATTTTCTCCTTTTACCGTAGCAAAAAGAATGCGTATATCTGTATGTATGTATACATATGCATGCGTGCATAGACGTACATATATACACATATATATAATCTCTCTATATACACATATATATGCACCGCCAGCTTCCATTCTCCAGAGACGTGACTCTCGTAATTGCTTAATATATGCCTTCAACGGCAAGAGTCGAGTCTGGAGAAGGGAGAATAATGCAAATCGACAAAGTAAACTTCATTTTCGGGCAGTGTGTCCGGGGGCCGAGGCGCAGCCAGAGGGGGGAGGAAAAAAAATTATATATATATATATATATAATATATATATATGCGGCCCTTCCAGATTGTGTCAGTGCGGGCCAGCAAGGCCCGGTGTGGGAAAGGCGGAGACGGAACACCACGTTTCCAGAGTTTTCCCGGAGAAAGTGGCACTTTCTTGAGAAGGAAAGGGGATTCTTTAGGTTCACCCCCACCCCCCCAGCCCCTTCCCTTCCCCTCCTCCCCCCGAGGCTCCCCTGCGTGCCTTTGGCATCCCCGCTCCCGCTGCCCGGGCAGCCCCCGCCGGTGTCAGCCCCCCAAAACTTTCTTTCATTGAGCAATCAAGGCAGAGCCAGGCAGAGCCTGAGGAGCTGCTGGGCCCGAGGGGGGGGTGCCCGGGTGCTTACACCTGCGTGTAAACACACGCTGCCCCCTCCTCTCCGCAGAGACCCCGTGCGTTTCTTTTTCGCTTTTATTTTTCATATTTTTTTTGTTTTTCTATTTGTATCTAGCCTCCCCTCCCGCCCCCCCACTCTCCCCACCTCCTTTGGTCAGATTGCGGTATAATTTATTGAAGGAAAGGACCAGTTTTAACTTGGGCAGCCTTGTGTCTTTCACTGGGGAATGAAATGAAGTGGGGAAAAAAAAAATGCCATTTTTCAATCCGTCTTTCTCACACCCCCCCCTTCGTTAATAGTTTTAAAGTGCATTTCGTGACATTATCTCGATGGGAAACGGTTAACTTTCCAAAAAAAAAAAAAAAAAAAAAAGAAAAACCCACGGGGACAAAAAAAAAAAGAAAGGAAACAAAAAGCAAAACAAAAAGCTCTAAAGGGAAGCGGAGGAGCGGGACCTGGGAGCAGCGCATGTATGTGCGTGTGCCTGCGTGCGTGCGTTTGTGTACTTCTGCACACGCACGGCTATGCATATACATTAGAGGGACTTGAAACTGCGATAGTTATAAATTCATAAAGGGATCATTTAGTCAGCACAAACGGGTGCTGTAGAGACAAAGCATTTTTATAATCTAAAAGTTTACTTAGTTGAGTGTTGGACAATTATGGAGAAAAAACAGTGAAGCATTCTCTCGCAGAACTCTCCTATAAATATTGCATTCAGTAGCTAAGGCTTTAGAGTATGTTTCTCATTGTCTTTTAAAGCGCCTGTGACACTGGGTTTTCTTTCCTTCTTTCTTTCTCTCTCCCTGTCTTTCTTTCTCCCTTTCTTTCTTTCTTCTTGGTAAGACAGATGATGATTTCTAAGAGGCACATGCATTCGCCTTTTTCCTAGTTTTCCAACAATTGTTACAAAGATACGGGCACCAAGCTTTTCTCTTTTCTTCTCTTTTTTTTTCCCCCCCTTTTTTTTTTTTTTTGGATGTATTGAGCTGCTTGTTATTTAAAGTGTTGAGGACTAGCGCCTAGTGAAGTGAATCAGATCAGGGCAGATCCAGTGGTAAAGGGAGGAAATGAACTTTCAGACACTTATTAATACGTGCGTAAGGTCAGAAAACGGAGTCGAGAGGATGTTTGAGAAAAGCCTCAAACTCCAAATAGGTTTACTTAAAAAAAAACAAAAAAGTTACCACGCAAACCTTACCACTATGTATATATGTTTAATATTTGTCCTTTGAAATGCAGAAATAGTTTCAATGTTTTCTTTGTCTATTTTTCTTTTTTTTTTTTTTTTAAATGCTACCCAGGGAAATATTTTCATATCATTTTTAAGTGGCCTGCCTCAATGTATATTTATTTCTTTTAAAGCAAACAGGTTATGGAAACTGTTTTTCTGTAGCTTTAAATGAGTAGGTGAACAAAATCTATATGGGATGTAATTTTTTTTTTGGTTCAGTCTCTTTAAAAATACTTTGTTTTGGTACATTTGGATGTGCTTGTGGGGAAAAATAAAAACGCAGAGATCCTTATATATTTATGTTAAAGTAATATTTTATTATCTACATAAAACAGAAATGCACAATACCTTCATAGTTTGTTCTAATTATTGAAATATCTTTATTTTATTTTTAAAGATAGCACAGATTTGCATAGTTCTTAAGATTTGGAGGGAGAACACCCCAGTACTTATACTGAGTTGAGTTCTGTGTAAAAGCACCGCCATTCCTTTATATTTCATGGAATTTTTGGAATAAATTTGATGCCTATACCGAGAGGTTCCACGTTCCTAACTTCCAGGGTCTCGAAGGAGAGCCTCGGGAGCTGCCTTCATTGCGTCCCTCCGCAGATGAACCGCAGCGGTGTGTTTTGAAGCCTTGGTTTCGGTGCGGGTAGGGGTGTCCTGCCTTTGGTGCTGGCGGGGAGAGCTGCTCCTCAAGTTGGTTGCATGTTCTGGCGGAAGGCATGGGGGAGAAGAGACTCTCCTCTCCTCTCGTTCCCTTTGGATAATTTAAGGTCTGACTCCTTAAAAAGAAAGAGAGAAAGAGAGAAAGAGAGAAAGAAAGAGAGAAAGAGAGAAAGAGAGAAAGAAAGAAAGAAAGAAAGAAAGAAAGAAAGAAAGAAAGAAAGAAAGAAAGAAAGAAAGAAAGAAAGAAAGAAAGAAAGAAAGAAAGAAAGAAAGAAAGAAAGAAAGAAAGAAAGAAAGAAAGAAAGAAAGAAAGAAAGAAAGAAAGAAAGAAAGAAAAACAAAAAGGCGGGGCTTACTTATGGGGGGTACTGTTTAAGAGCGGGAGGACGGACCCGGCTGCCCAGCCGGACTGCTCGCCCCCGGGCCGGGCTGCTCGCCCCCGGGCCCCGCGGCGGTGGCACCGGTGACACCGGGCCGGGGCTCTCCCGTTCGAGGTCTGCGGCTCCGTCTGTGTAACGAGCGACCCGGTCGGGTTCAGCCGGAGGGGTCCCGGCGTGAGGCGCTCGGCGGGGCCGGGCGCGCTGGCGAGCGGCAGCGACCCGGGCGGTGCTGGCACATGCGGCGGGGTGTTCAAGTCCTTTTTGGCTGGCTCGGTTTCCTAAGTGCAGTGTCCTGCTCCTCTCCTCCCCCCGCCCCCCTTCACCATAGTTTCTAGGCTTATTAGATTTAATCATCTTTTCTAACTCCTAGTCAATATTACACTCATCCCGAACAGATTCAGCTAAATGATCTTATCAATAGTTTCGAAGAAAAGTGACAGAAAGAAGAAGTGTTTTGTGACCGCAGACGTGCTGACGGGTAAAATGTTGAAGCCGGGTATGGATTTAAAAGTCCTTGGTCAATAGCCCGGGGAGGCGGCTGCGGAAAGCGAGCAGCCTCTGCCCTCTGCAGGACACTCGGGTGGGAGCCGGGGGAATATTTCGCCTTTGACGACAGGGCCCTGCTGTCGGCGAGCCCTCCCGTGTCGGGTGGACAGGAGGTGACTCGGATGGATGGTGCCTTGCTCGGCGGGGCAGGCCCGGCGCCGCGGGGATGGCCGCCGGGAGCCGGTGCCGCTGCCCGGGGCCGGGCCGCCCGCTGCGGAGGCCGCCGGGCCGCTCCTCCGGGGCTCTTGGCCCAGCGAGAGGCTGACCAGATGGGAGCGACTTCTCTCGTCCTTCCCGGCTGGTCGCGGGGAGGCCGGCCGGCTGGGGGGTCCTTTTCCCTCTTTCCTTCTCTCTTTTGAGAGGAAGAAGAGGGGGAAATGGAGCACCGGAGGAGGCACCTTCTGCAGGTGGACGTGGGGGTGCGCGGCAGCTCCCTGAGCTCCCCCACCCTGGTTCCCAGCAGGGACTCTCTCGTAGATCAGATGTCAATAACAAAAGCCCTATTTCCCCGGCTCGCTCCCTCTGATGCAGGCCGAAACTGGAAGGCGGGAGAGGACCGTGTATCCCCAAGCCCTCGAGTCGTGATTGCCTCCCCCCGTGTCCCCGGCTCCGCGGGGGTGAGAGGCCGCGGCCGGTGCTGCCCGCCCCGGGGAGCGCCCTCCCGCCAGCTCTCCCCAGGGCGGGCAAAAGGGGGCCGGGGCTTGGAAAGAGAGACGCGGGGACAGGGGAAATAGTCCGTCAACTCCCCCAGGCTGCGGGGCAGGCCGGGGTGGTGCCTCGCCGGGTGATGCTCTCGGGCCGGGCAACTTGCGACCGCCCCGACGGGGCCAGCGGCCCCGGTCACCCCCGGCTCTGCCCCGCCGTCTCTCTCTCTGTCTCTCTCTCTCTCTCTCTGCGCTCCTTGGTTTTTGTTGGCGGGAGCTCGGGGTCCGTCCCCCCGCCCCCCGAGACCCCCTCTCCAGTGCCCGGTTCCCCGGGCGGGCAGGGGCCCGGCGGGACGGGCCCGCCGCCGCCGCCTTCCCGCCCTCCTGCCCCCGCCTCGGCCCCGACCCCCGGCCTCCTACTCCGGCCCCTCCGCCGGGGGAACCCTCCGGCCCCAGGCCCCGAAGCTGTCCCAAGCCGCGTTGTCGGGGGTTTGATGGCTCTTTGTTCCGCCGCCGGTGGTGCGGGGTTTCTCCGGGGACGGGTGACCCTCCCGGGGAGGGGACGCGACGGCCCCCGGTGGGCGATGGGGCCCGGCGCCGGCGCGGAGAGCGGCGCTGAGCTTAGTCCGGCTTAAACCTCTGGGCTTAGGTAAAGCCCCGGGGAGGGTCGCGTAGAGGGGGTGTCCCCCCAGCCCGGGGCCGGGCAGCGCCTTGCGGGGCAGGGGGGTGGGAGCCAGGCGGGGGGGGGGGGAGATGTCCGCGGCTTCTCGGCGGGTGGATGGGGCAGCGGCGGCCTTTGGCTGCCTCGAAAACGGAGGCCGGGCGGTGTGGTCTGTCTTGGAAAACGTGGCTCTCCCTCCCGCGTCCTCTGCTCCTTCGGGGGTTCTCTATTTATTTTGTGTTTCGGAAGGGGCGGGGGCCGGGGCTGCCGCTCCGGCTTTAATCTCGAGATGGAAAAGAAACAAAAAACAAAACCCAAACAAATTTACAGAGTTGCGGACGCTGTTGGTACTTTGCGCTCGGGGCATGGCCAGGTTGCCGTCGGGGATGTAGGACGATGCTCCGAAGGCAGCGAGTTTCGCCCCGGCGCGGCCGGGGCACCGGGCGGTGCTCGGAGGAGCGGGCACTTTTCCGGGGGAATGAGTTAGAGCGAAACCAAAGCGTGCTGTAGCAGAAAGGGTAAAATAAGAAGCGAGAAGTCCTTCTCAGGCCCGACTTCTTATCAAATTATAAACCGAACAAGTGGGCTTTTCGGCAGGCGAGTCTGAGCCGCGGCGCCTGGATGTCCACGCCACACCCGGCCTCAGCCCGTGGCCTGACCCACGCTGCGAGTCTCTGTCCTCGAACCGCAAATCCCTCCCTGCGAAGTCCCTGTCAATACCGCCGAAACTCGGCCAAGCGTCCCGGCTGTGCCGAGGTCTGCCTCGGCACCCCCGGGCCGGGGAGGCCGCCTCTGCCGGCGCGGAGCCCCGGCCCCACGCACCCCCTTCCCCCCCCGGCCCCGCAGCGGCCCCGCAAGGCCCGGGCCTCCCTGCGGGACGCAGGGGTGGGATCCTGCCCTCCCGTCGGGGGGGCAGGGAGAGGGATGGGGCGAGGGCAGCGGCGAGGGAGCGGCGGGCGGTCTTTGCCGGTGCTGCCGGGAGGCGCGGCGGGGCGGCGGCAGGCGCTGCGCCCTTGCCCGGCGGGGCGGGCGGCGGGGAGCGGGGCCGCCGGATCCCTTCGCCCCGGGGAAGGGGGAGAGTTTGGCCGGTGTCTGCCCGGCCCCGTCCCTGCGCAAGTTCAGTCCCCCGCCCGGGCAGAGCCGCTGCCGGCCCGGAGCAGGCGGGCTGACCCCCACCCGCGGCGGGTGGGGGGCGGCGGGGCCGGCCTGCGGGACCCCACCGCTCCCACGCGGGGCCGGGGCGCTGCCGGCTGCCCCGGGGAGCCGCCGGGGCGGGGAGGCGGCCCCGGCGCCGGCCTCCAGCTCCGGGCCGGGCTGCGGCTCTCCCGGCGGCCCCGCAGCGCCCAGCCCGGCCGGGCTCAGCCGCACCCGCCGTATGCCCCGGGCAGGCCCGCGCAGATGCCATTTTTAAGGATTAAAAAGCGAGCAGGCCGGTGGGAAGTTGGCGGCCGGTGTTTCGTCCCCTCCTCCTGGCAGGGCGGTGAATCCTGGCAGGAAAGCCCGGCAGCTGGTGGACGCGATGGCCAGCCCGCTGTCCCCCTGCTCTGCCCCGTCCCGTCCCCTCCCGTCCCGGGAGTTGTAAGAGGCGCTCGTCTGAAAGTTAGGACTTGTTTTTAGCCAGCCTGACTCATTCATTAATTCCCTTTCCCTCCTTGATTCATTCATGGCTGCAGTCATTCATTGCCAAGTCCATGGAGGCATCAGCTCCTTGGTCAGTAGGGGAGACGTACAAACAAGGATGGTGCTATTTATTTCCCTCTGCCTGTGGATTTCTAAGACGTTCAAGCAGGCACAATCATTAAACTAATTTGTATTTGATTGTTTGGGCGGACGGGGGTGAATTTTATTGCACTAAGCATTCAAGCACGCACGCATCGCTGATTACCAGTATACATTAAATAAAGTTGTTTGTACACATTGTCTTACCACATATAGGCAGTCTTATTATTCTAATTACTCTAATTAGTGCATTGAAATGTTTTCTACTTGATTTGAGGAGACAGTGATTAGTTCTATTACTTCTTTTAACTCTTATTTCATGGAAAACTGTTGATGCATGAAACAATTACCTTGTTTTTCTCTTTAATATAGCGCCGGCCAAAAATATGATGAAACGATACCGTTGGCGGGTAGAAACATTCATCTATTTTCCCCTTTTAAAAGAGCTCCCATTTTTTTATAGATCCCCCACCAGATAGACACTCCCCCCCCCCCCCAAGCCTTCGCAAATAATTATTTCTAGCCAAAGCAGCACGCTGCTTCTTTACAATTTCTTCTGCTAGTGCTTTGGTACTTCATGGTTGTAGCATTTACTTTTCCCCCCCCCCCCTCAAAAAAAAAAGGGAGCCTGAAGTATATTTGATGCGAATCTATTTCATAAGTTTTAAATTAAGGTTACTATTAATTGATAAAATCAGTTCCTCAAACATGTTACTTCGATGGGGAATTGTAATTAAAACCTTAATCCCGTTTGAGACTTATTTTTTTCTTAAACACTTTATTGAGGGATTTTTTCCCCCCTTTTCCGTGGCGGGTGCCGTTTTAAGCACGGCGGAGGGACGGAGCGGAGCCCAGAGCCCACCAGAGCAGGGAGGTTACTCCGTTATCCAAACCCCCATCTTCACTGTTGAGCCAATAGAGGTTTTGTGTCGAGTTTTGGGAGATGTGTGTGTGTGGTTTTGCCTTTTGTGTTGATGTGCCGGCCACTTAAACCCAGCCGGTGACAAAGCAGGCGGCGGGGACGGAATCTCGCCTTCCTCTCACGTTACAGACAGGGAGACTGGCTTCTTCTCGGTCATAAAAAACACTGCTTTTATTGTTGGTGTCTTCCCCCTCCTCTTCCTGCTAGTTTGTTAAATAAATACGAAGGGGTGGGGGGAAAAAAAATACAAAAAAAAAAAAAAAAAAGAAAAAAGAAACGCAAAGCGTCCCGTAAATTCTTAGAAGTCCAGGTCTGGAGGGAAATCTATGGAGTTACATAGGTAAATACTGGGCCTAGGCTGCTTATACTTTTAATATTTAAACTGGGATTACAGGGGATCTAAAGACGCCTTCCTAACCTTTGCCAATTGCCTATGCAAGGAGAAACCCTGCGAGATGCACAAAGGGGCGCGACGGCTTCCCATGGCCTCTGACAAACGACCCCGCCGCTGCTGGGGCTGGGGACCCAGTTTCCCCCCCAGGGTCGCGGGGGGGACGGGGACACAGCGGTGGGGTTTGGGGTGGGGGTGGCTGTTTCGGGAGGGGGGGGGGGGGGGTGTCTTGTTTCTCCTTCCCGCAGAGCCTCCTCTCGCCCCGCTCCGCGGACCGGCCTCAGCGCCGGCAGAGCTTCGGCCCGGGGAAGATGCTACCGGCTCTGGCTCCGGCCCCGGTCCCGGCCCCGGGGGACCGGGGCCGGGACCGGGGCCGGAGCCGGAGCCGGGTCCAGGCGTGGAGCGCGGGCTCCCCCCAGCGGCCACCGCCACGGCGGGGACTCCCCCGGGAAGGGCAGGGGAGCATCCCCCCCTCCTCGCCGAGATCTCTCTCTCCTTGGACTCAAGGACGACGGGGCCGGGCTCCGGGGCACCCGGCGGAGAGGTCGCTGGAGCCCGCCGTGCCTCCGTGGGGGCGGAAAAAAGCGCTGAGTACGCCTGTTGTCCTCCCCTCAGTTTTTCCTTTAATTGTTGGGGGTTTTTTTTTGTATTGTTGCTTTTTTTTTAAATATACACACGGCAGCATCAAAATCCCACGTTAAACGTGCCGCTTCCCCAGCTGTCAAGCTGGGAGAAAAAAATAAAACAGCAAATTTGCCCATTTGCAAGCCCTCAAAGGCTGGGAGAGAGGATGGAGGGGTTTTGCCTTCCCGCGGCAGGCGCAGGGCTGGGGAGATGTCCCGTCCCACAAACTCTCTTCCAGCTCCGCAATGCCGTGTTGGGTAGCTGGACAAACCCAAGCCACCTCCCCGCTGCAGCGTGGAAGCAGCCCCGCGTGGGAGCGGTGTCGTTTCTGCCGCTGCCCTCAAGTTTGCCGCGAGGCCTAAGCCCAGCGCCGGGTATCCCGCAACCCTCGGCCCCGCCGGCTGCAGGCCCGCCAAGCGCTGCACCCCTCTGCCAGCGCCTTCCCCACCTTGCTCCCTTCTTCTGGGGGAAGGGGGGGTCTCAAATCCCACCGTTTCACCAAATGGCTTCTGTTCTGGCTAAAGTCAAGTCATCCCAGATGCCAGACCGACACCAAAGACCTCCAAAAAAAAAAAAGAAAAAAAAAAAAAACAAAAAACTGAAAACCCTTTCCCTTTGGGTAAAACCCCCTTTTCCCAGGAACAGAGAACCAGAGCCAGCCCTGGTCTCCCGTGGGGCCGTTCGGTGCTGCCTGGATGCTCTCTCTCTTCACCCAACACCACAACAGCCTCACGGCACAACCGCGACACCCTCCTCAAGCCGCCTGACAGCTGTCGGGGGTTTGGCTCTTTACAGGACTCAGACCCCAGCAGCAGCACGGGCTAGTAAGACCGTACGAGTTTACATCTTGCGTTTATTTCAGTGCTGCCGGTTTCATAACTACTGCTTGCCACGCTGTGGAAGTAGGTGCTTAAAACGTTAAAATATTGTGAATATCAAGAAGCCAAGCCATTCAGACATTCTGCTACAGCAGACTGCAGTGCACTGAAAACAGATAAGTGACATATCACGATCTCAGAGTCTCTTGCTAACTCAACAAGCAAATTGAGCTGAAACAAAGCAAAACAAAACAAAACAAAAAAACCCAAGAAAGATTAAGTTTTAGAAAGAAAGGAGCGTTCTGCGCAGAGCTAATCGCACTACAGACAGCCAATACTGTAGCACTAAGCAGACATGGGAGAAAAATAACCTGCTTTCCAGCTCAACATCAATTGTGGACCTGTTGAGATAACAGAAATAAGATGGTACGCACACGGCTGGAACAGGAAAGGTAAGCGGTGGCTGCGCCTTCCCCTGCAGACCAAGCCTGTGCCAGGCCTAGCTGGGGAGATAGCTCTCTCCGCAGCAGGCAGAAAGCCACAACGAAGGTTCGGCCTCCAAAGGGAACAGCTGGCTTTATTTCAGGCGCCCTTCCTAAACCGGCAGATAAGTAAGGATGGATTTATTGGTTAATGGGTTTGGGGAGCTGGATAACATCGACCTTTTGCATACTTATTTTGCTGAACACCCTCAGTGTACAAATCATATCCCAAATCAGACAGTTTTCGTTTTGGGTAGAACCTAGGCCCTTAACTTAAGCAGTCCCTTATTAAAATGACGAATATCTGGCCTTTCGAACTGGGCAAGAAGAAGGACGGACAACCCAGCCTGCCTGCACGCCTTCCGTAGCCAGCTAAGGGAGGGAGGTGTTTCAGAGGACCTGCGGAGGGGCAGCCGGTCCGTTCGGCTTGGGGGCTGCCGCCTCTCCAGCTGACCTTTCAGAAATATAGGCAGACCCGCCGCAGGGGCCGGGCCACTGCATGTCTATATAGAGCTACACATCTACACACAGGGACAGGTTAGATTTCACTCCTCTCCTGCCCACGGGCCCTACCGACAAGGCTGAAATCAATCTCCCCCTTCCCCTCCTGGCCCAGCACCCTGGCTCTTGCACTCCTGCCTCTACATCTCCAGCGAAAGGGCAGAAGGGGGCTCAGCCATGTAACCCCGCGGCTAAGCCTCAGCCGCACCTTCAGTTCCCCTTGGCCTGAACCCAAGGCTTCCAGCATCCTAGGGGTGCTCCACCGCCAGGCGTGTGACCGCTTACCAGGTCACATTAGGTTAGCTGCAGTAGGTGTTCAGCACCTACTAGTCCTAAACACACAGCCTAAACACACGGCCGCAGGCTGTTACAGCCCTGTCGTTCAGATGTCCCAAACGCTTTCGATTTAAGATCAAATCCAGCAGCGTCCAGAGAGTCTGGGGTAAGAAGGACGCGCTGTGGAGTTTGCAGGAGTCCTTAGAGGCAGCGGCTGTGACAGCGGTGAGTGCTGTGAAACATGAGTAACAGCCTCATTGAAATGCTGCAATCTCAACCCGTTACCCAATACAGAAGAGCATCCCGAGTGAATACAGCCCCTTTTCTCATTTCTGTTAGTTTTGAGACAAAATATAGCATTGCTATTTCTCGACCAGGGGGGAGGGCCTCTCTGCCTTCCCTGGACAGATCCTGCTGTTCTGTGCGACCGGGGCCACGACAGGTACTAACCGTCCAGCAGACGGAAAGATGCACAAAGGAGCTGGAGTTCCCTCACTTTTCCAAATTTAAACTCATCACCTGTAGGAGACTTCTGAGAAAAAGTGTTTTTTATAAGGAGACAGCGTTGTTCTGAGGAAAAAGATATGCTAGGGAGCAAGGTAGTACGCTTTCGTTCTTGCAAAGAGGAGAGTGTACATTTTCACTTGCTCTCTTACAGCTTTTAAGGAAAAAAAATCTCTTTATTAATAAAACCACTTTCCACAATTTTAGATGATAGATTGTGGTAACATTGAAAGTATGATATGGTACATGCCACAGATCAGCCGTGGGCACAAAGGTGATCCATCTACTGATGCGTGGCACTAAGCTCCTCCAGTCCGGAGCCACAGTTGAATCGGGCAGCTGTCGCTGCCGGAGTTCAGGTCCTGTTCCTGCCAACTAAAAGATGTAAAAACTGCCTAAGGACTGTGTATTTAGGAAAACGCAAAAAGGTGGGTCGTCACCCCACCCCCTCGCAACTGACTTCTTGCTGCCAGGTGACAGATAGCACCCGATCGTTAGCTGGAGATCGTTACTCTCCATCCGTACCTCCTTTCCGAAGATCTGCCACTTCGAGCAGCGGAGGCACAGATGTGAAAGCCTCTGCGCCTTTTGGAGAGCAGCAGAACACCCATGGATCAATACTTTAACTTGAAAGCTGCTGTCATTCTCTGAAGAGGCTGAATTATTTAAAAGTACATAAAACAAAAATTAGAGCGGTATTGTAGATCTCCAGGTTTGATCGGTACCCACTGTATTTTGCTCTTACAAATCCTTTCTCTTAGCCAATTCCAAGATGATGATTTACACTTGCGTAACATTTAAGTTCTCCATGAATCTCATTAGTAGGAGATACAGTGAATATTACCTGATCACACACAGATGGAAAGTGAACTACAAGTTTAGTAACTCGTCCCCAGGTCAATCGGCAGGGACAACACTGACAACGACACAGTCCAGGGTGCCCACTTGATGGCTCTGTACCTACCCACCACTTTTTTCCCCTTCCCCAATCACTCAAAAAAGAGGCGTTTATCTTATGCTCAACACTAGGTAGTGGTTGCAGACCTCAAAGAAAAGACGTCTGCTGGAGGAAAGAAAGTTACTGCAAAGCATCCTATCAAGTCTATCAATGCATTGTATGGAAAAAATAAATACACAAATGCTGAAAATAGCACGTCACCACCTTCAATGAACTCTCTGTATGATGGTCGGATAATTTCGCACACAAATGCTTTGCAATTACGAAACAGAAGTGACTGCAAAAACGCAGTAAAGATTCCTCTAAACAGAGACACTGCTCTGTAGTAAGTTCTCTAAAGTTCATCCCAAAGCGCACTCCTTTTACCTATGTTCAAAATGCCCAATTAAGCAGTTTAGCGCTCTGACATTTTACTGTAGTCGCTGCAAGGGAACAGCTGCTCCCAGCAGCAGCATCCCGGGAACAGGTGTTGGGAAGCGGGAGCAGACACCAGACCCAGCCATCTTCAGCAGTATCTTGAAGCAAGAATGAGAATTGCTTGCATCAATCACACTTTTAGATGTAATGCAACTTTTTAATTCCCATTCTGGTTTTCATTAGCTCTGAGCTGCTTTCGATAATTTTTAGGAACTGTTAAAATGACTAATTTAAACAACGTGCTCTTGATCCTTCTAGGAGAGGCCTCCCGTGCTAAACTAACAGCTGCCCAAATTGTTACATTTACTATTGGATACCGGTACTAGAAAAAAATAACCTCAGTGGATTGCCATTCTGTCACATTCAGTGTAGTTTTTAAATATAGACTATTTAATGTCTATTATCTTCTTTTTTTTAATTTTTTGCCTGTGGTGGACTTTGAGCCCTGAGCTTGTAGCCAGTTAACGAGGCTAATTCTAAGAACGGTTTATCCTTTTTACAAAGGAACTACGTGGACTGTATCACTGGGCTCCAACCGCACTCGGAGACCTATTGGCCTGAAGCTTGAACTTAAATCGTTTGTGCATTTGCATCCAGAGGGACGGACACGACCTTGTTACAAAAATGCCGCTGCACTTATTTTAACTCCTAAAGATATTTGGCAGTTCAAAATTGCCTGGTCACTCCGTCAGGGCATTTTTATTTCCAGCTGCTCAAAACCGTGAGGGAAAGCGTTATGTTAAAATCTGTTTGTAATAATAAATGCCTGCATTGTATATGATGGCATTTGATATTGCCAGTGAAAAAACAATTGCAGCATGCATGGTATCAGATCTACAGCGTTCTGCTTAAACTCAATGAAGATTGCCCCTTGCATCTTCAAGTAACAGAGACAAGTTCACGTTTTTGAACGTTTTCACAGAACGCTAACCTTTCCTCCGTCCCCCTGGACCGGTGACATGTAGAACTGCGAGTACTGAGAACGCATAACTGCTTTCGCTTCCCCAAATAGTAATGCACTCCTGCCAAATAATAATGTAACAAAGTGTATTACAGGCTCTCGAGCATTAAAATCTGGAAATCCTGAAATATTTTGAAGTCTGGTTTTATCTGTGTGGGGTTTTTTTCAAGCCATTTGCATGATCAGAAGTGCCACACAGAGGAACAGAGACACCGGACAACTTGCAGTTACATATGTGAATTTTCAATACTGCGAAAGCAGCACTGCAAAACAGGGATCTGTCAGAAACAGGGCAGGCAGAAATGAAGTCTGAAACTGTACTAAGCACGTGTCAAAAGTCGGCTGCATTTTGTCCGAGATGCACAGAAGCCAGGTCCAGTCTCGTCCTTAGGCTTCTCGATAATCAGAAGCACCAGCAGCTGCAAGTTGGTGCTAGAAAACAGTTCTAGCACGCTTGAAACGATACCGGCCTGAGGCAAAGGTCTGATACAAAAGCCAAAAACTTCAGCAGGTGCTGGAGATTCAAAAGTTTCCTTCAAGGTGCAAGAAAACAACTCAAAGCTTTGTATTTGTTTTAGTAGGAGCCTTGTCTTGAACAGTATCAGGCAACCCTAACACTTAAACTCTACCTAGAAGAAAAACGGGCACTGATCAGACCAATACCGATTTGGCAAATAACTCTGAATCAATAAACAAACTTTTGAGATAGTTCATGAAAACAGGAGGACAAAGGCTAGCAAAGCGGTTATTTCCAATTCAGTACTCGGGTTGTTCTGGACAAGTCGAGTGCAACCAACCACCTGTCCCCTTCTGGTTCCCATTTTCAAAGGTGCAGAACTCTGTCACATCTATGCTAAATTTAGAGTTTATTATATTACTTAAGTTCCACAACGTTTAATCACAACTATATCACTACCTATATAATTGAAGGGATTAAGAAACACGTTATGGTAACATGATTTGCTTTAGAGTAGGAAATTATTCTTGAAAGAAATTCAACAATTTTTTTTTCTTGGTGCATTGTAATCTCCATATTCTGCTTTATATCCCGTCTGTCTATATCCATCTGTTGTCTCTTGCTCTGTACCTAGATCACAAACTGTTTCAGGCAGCAGATCATTTATTTTGCGTAATGCACCTCGTTCCACGTGCTTTCATAGGGCTACAGTAAGCTAAATATTAAGCAATACCACACTTAAAAAAAAAAAATTAGCTTACGAATTCGTAAGCTAAAAACATTCAGGCTAACTTACTTCAAAATGAACAGTGATAAAAATACGCCCAAACTGTTCCTCTGAATGCGTTGTATTTTGTGTTTTATTTCACTCTTTTTTAAAATGAATGCACAAAAGGTCAATGAGTGTAGACAAATAACTTATTTTTGTTTTATTTATTCATTATTTTATGTACACTTGGTATTTTTCAACACAGTCAAATGGAAACAAATTAAGTAAGATAAATATTACAGGTTGAATACATTTTAACACATTTCTGTCATCTCTGAATTAGCAGACACTGACAACTCAGTGAGGACATTAATTTCAACTTCTTTATACTGGCAGGAACGGAATGAAACTGTACAGCACAGTATTATGACATTTCAAATGACGCAATGTATCAGAATAAAACAGGCTTAATTTACTAAATAGAAATAACTGGTGTGTTAACATGTAATTAACTTTTGAAGATAAAAAGAAACTACCTTTGAGTTAGCAATATAAGGCATTAGATGATCTCTCCATAATAAATTCAATCATTTATAAATATAGGGCTAACAAACATCTCTGTTTTACGTGTGTTCAGGTAAACCCTTACCTTATAACACAAAAACGTATTAAGTGGTACGGGTCAAGGGTATTCAACCGAGAAGGAGCCAGGTGTCTGTGCCTGAGCTGTGTCTGCATAGGCGCAGAGACCTTTGGGTTTGCACAGAGAGAGAAGATGCAGTAGTCAAATCTGAACTGAAGTAACATGCTAGTAACATACTTTTCATTTACTAGTGGTCAAGCAGAATACTCAGAGGGGAAAAACCCATTGCTTTAAAATGTAATCAAGTCCTTGCACAAATATAAAAAAATGCACAAGCCTCAGAGGGGAATATTAAAAACAAATATACAGAAGATGCTAAGGTAAACACTGCCAGTATACTAAGAGAAGCACCCAAAAAATGCTGAATGTGTATGACTTATTAAATCAGAGAACAAATTTGGAATCTAAGATGGCACATACAGACACAGTTCTTGGAATACTGACTATATTTAGGACTGCATCGGTGCAAAGTAGTGGATGTTAGCTTCGTGGGCCCATGTAGCTTAACATTGGGACACAGTCATGAAAAACACATTCATGAACCAATCCCCCCAGCTCCCACTTCTCATTTTGCTAACCACTGCCTTCACCATGCTTTAAATATGCTCTTATTAGACTTTCTAATCTAAACCTTCCAATGTCTGTTGCCCAAAGGACCTTAGGAAGGAAACTTACTGAAGCCTGTCAGGACTTGCACGTTCTCATGTGTTCACAGTAGCATTTTATACTTCAGGGCTTGAACCACCATTGCGAGGTGAAAATAAACCACCTCGGTTTGGACATCTTTGTGACACAGTTCTGAGATGAACCATCTAAAAGTTAAGGATCCTTGGAGCACAATCAAGAGTGGCTATCCTCGTTTATGCTAATTTGAATTAAAACATATGCACAACCAACGTGTTCCCACCTACAATTACACTTAAGTTAAATGTCCTCTTCCTTCTGCTGGCTTTAATACCTGACTTGGAAAGGTTAAAAAAAAAAAAAAAAAAAAAAGCTTTAAACACTCAACTACTAGAAAATAAAAGGTTTTCTAGTTTTAGCCAAGACATTTTGTAGGGAGCAATCAGATACAGTCCAACTAACAGAGCAAAGAAAGCGGTGGCCTTTGATGGAAGCAAGAGAAGCTAGGGGGCCAACAGGGAGCACCTACTCTGAATCCACACGTGCGAGGACAGCACGCGTAGCTCGGGAAGCTAGTTCCCAACAGAAGTTTCATGTGGTCTACGTGAACCTCAGCTTCTCCAGAGGTGAACTGAAGACCTTGATTTAAGATTGATCTCCTGATCTGAATTACCCTGTGGAGGAATCTCTCTCTCCAGAGTGAAGGGACCCTAGGGGACTAGTTTCCTAACTTTAGTACCTACCCTAGATATTTAAAATTAGATGATACAAATATCCTTCAGCTGTAGAAAATGTGCTTGGAGGCAATTATCCCTTTCGTCCTTCTCGACTTGTTATTAAAAAAAGGCATAACTTGCTTCTGGTGCTTACTGGCATAGCAGAGCTATTTACAGATAGTGCCCGGAACTGTTCCCTCTATTGCTGCTCTTCCACCTTTCATACAAATTAGTCCCTTTAAAAGGTAACGCAGTAGGAGTTTGTTGTAACATTACTCAAACTCCTATTGTTGCAGCAGAAAATGGAGCATATTATTAAATCATAAATACAGTGCAAGTGTTTTGTTGCTGGTTATTTGAGGGGTGGCAGGGAGAGACCTGTTATTTTTAAATCCAGGTGCTGGGTTCAGGTATTTAAATTTGAAGGCCTGGAGATGCCATTCCTTCTCATCCATACAGAGGAATAAATGCGAGCAGGACATTTCCCAGGCAATTCACGCACCTCACTTGTGGAGATCAGGCCAGTCTCGACACACCCCAGCTCCACTGCCTGCCTGGTAAGGAGATGAATGCAAAAAGCCACAGGACGCTAAGGAGCTGCAGTGGCTTTATGCTCACTAGGAAGAATGAGAATGAGACCATGGCATCGATTTCGCCAAGACGGCTCAAGGGACAGCTGGTAATTAGGACTTTGTCTGTATATGAAAGTTAAATCAGAAAGTGCACGGCCCCCCTGCAAACACACCAATTCCTGGTTATTTTAATTCACTTTCAGTAACTCTTCCAAAATAACTCGAAGCATAGACTAGCCATTAGTTTCCAAATCACAACCAAACCAGCTATTTTTAACTTCCCTCTATTAGTTTCAGAACAGCGTATATGTACAGAAACCTGTGGCACTGCCCGGAAGAAAATAAATCTAAAGAGACCAAGGTCAGATGGAGAGAACCCATCTCCTGATGGCGAGCAGAGGACTGTACTACCCAACAGCTCTTGACAATGGTATAATGGTAAATAAATGCACAAAAGATGATAATTCACCACGATTACACACAGTATCTCCCTAAAATGCTCAGACACACTTCAGTGTTTCATAAACTTTGTCCTCTTTTTCATCTGAATGCAAATTTTCATCTTTTGACTTGATGAACAGCTAACCACTCTACTCAGTTTCCAATAGAGTAAGCAGAAACAATTGGCACCTCAGCCATGGTAATCCCAATTTATTGTCAGATCTATGTAAACAAATACTAAAAATACACAAACTAAACTGTTCCTAATGTATTAGACAACTCAGTTTCTAAATGGAAACTATTGTCAGTACTCAAGAACAGGGATATTTATCTTAGTCCTTGGTCTAACAGACTTCAGAGTGACGACAATACTTCTGTAAACTGATCATGTGTGTTTTGTACATTACAGAACTGTATGTTGAAAACATTACCAAAATTTTATTAAAATAAGTTACATTTAGATTTGCCTACTAACCTAAACCAAGAAAAATATGACTTCCCTTAAAAAAAAGGGGGTGGGGGGGAACAAACCAATGAATAAGATTCTTGTGACTGTTCTCGACATTGCAAGTTCCTTAAGATAGCATTTCTTTTCCCCCCTCTCTACCATCTTTAGCAATCAGTACACTGAAGCAAACAGAACAACCAAAGGGCAGGTCTCAGATCACAGAACCACAGCATGGTCGAGGTTGGAAGGGACCCTGGAGGTCATCCGGTCCAGCCCCTCGCTCAGGCAGGGCCACCTCAAGCTGGCTGCCCAGGACCATGCCCAGACGGCTTTCGAGTATCTCCAGGGGTGGAGACTCCACAGGCTCTCTTGGTCATCCTCACCATAAAACGTGTCTTCTTGTGTTCGGATGCAGACTCCTGTGTTTCAGTTTGTGCCCATTGCCTCTTGTCCTGTCCGTGGGCATTACTGAGAAGAATCTGGCTCCCTCTTCTTTGTTCCCCCCTCCATCAGGTATTCCTACACATTGATAAGATTTCCTGAGCCTTCTCTTCTCCAGAGCCTTCTCTTTATCATTTTTACCCCAAAACTGCAGTTTATTTGTCCTCAGAAAAGGACCAATTGCAAAACTCCTAAGCAATTCAGTCTTACAAGCATCTGTGTGTGCATGCATGAAATTGTTTCAGAGTTTAACAAAAAAATGCAGCTGGGCAGCGGTAGGTGAAGAAAAAATATTTGTTTAATTTTTATGAACTACATAAAAGAGACATCAGAATTACTGCACAAGCACGTATACGAAAGGTCAGTATTAAGAGCATCTAAATGTTAAATCTTGACTTAGAAGTATGGGCATGTGAAATTATGTGGGAAACTAAATTTCTGGGAAAGATAACAGCTGATCTAGAACAACAAATGCACTTACTTTCCTCACGTCTATAAATAGCTCTGCCCACCTTTTCATGAGCTTCCAGATAAATCTGGATAAGTCTCCTTTGTTTCTTTTCTCAAATTTCTTGACGTTTGCATTTCTTCAGTATCCAAGGAAAACGAGAGAGCTTTCAAAGAGCTGGGGGTTTTTTATTTGTTTTTAGAAGAAGGGAACAAAACATGCAAGAGAAAAACGTCATTCCTCACAAAGGATCCTCTCCAATTTAGGATGTCTGTCTTAACTGTGCTATTTATTATTCTTAAACGAAAACAAGACAGGGAAAAACTAGAGCTACTCAAACTAAAACAACAGTACTTAGTCCATTAGCTAAAAAGGAAAATCCCGCCACTGTCTGCTATGACTGAGGCTGAATCTTTTTAAGAAGAGCCACCTCTTGCCGAGGCCCTTCTTTGAAGATCATGAGGATCTGTAACGCACAAGACTCACGCCTCAGCCCTTCCTCATGTCAGTTCTCACAACCTGTCCCATGCCTGGTAATATTAACAAAGAGCCCTTTCTTGGATTTCTTCATCAAGTCAGAATCCTAAAATCACAGAAATTATCGTCGCAGCGAAGGACAAATGCTTTCATTTGGGAAAAATGTTGACTGTGTCAAACATGGCATGTACAGATGCATTAAACCAGGAATTTCTAGCCTAGTCATTTCAAAAGCTACACCTTGTGGAATTGTTGCAAAAGAGTAATAATGAACAGTAAATCGATATATGAAGTCATCCCCATACTTCATATAATAAAATGCTACATTTTATCTAGTTTTCGTAAATTTAGTAGTCCTGCAGATGTGATATGGGAAACATATCGCATAAGATGCAATAAGTATACGCAGTAAGAACCAGGACTAAACACACAATTTTTGCAAATGCACAGTGGGTAACATTTCTGATGACAAGAGAGCAGTTAAACTAGTCATAGTCTTAATTATAGCAACATGAAAGATTACCAAAATAGCTGCAATACATTAATTATGTTCTCCCGTTAATTTCATGCATTTACAGGAATATACATATAGCTAGTTAGGTACGTGAGATTTTAAAACAAGGAAAAGGGATATATTTCCACCAAAAAAAACCCCAAAACCAACAACCCACCATACCACAGGCATTGGCAAGGGACTTGGGGGCAGAAGTAGATCCTGGCATTTAAAACACTGATTTTTCAAGTTGTCAGCATCTCTTTAATTTGCCTCTTTTTGGATGGGTTTTGGAGGATTTTGAGGTTTGGGGATGGATGTCGTTCTGGTCTTGTTTTTTGCTATACCAAGACAGGTAGTACAACGCTGGATGGAATAAAGCTCAGTTTAGTATTCTAAAGCTAAGTATCTAACCTGAGCTAAATCACAGCTTCCACAGTCTCCAGAGAGGCTCTCCGGAAAATTGTTCATTCTACTTTCCTTAAATATCTATCTTAGGAGAAGATTAATAGCTTTCTAGAGGTGCCCAGATTCCTGCCTTAAATAACATGCCTAACTTTCAGAGAGCTAACATTCACTAAGATGAATTCTACTCACTGTGTACCATGATTACTGGACAGTTGGCGTGAGAGCCCCAAGGAAAGAATCAGTCTTCCCCCCCCCCCTTTTTTTTTTGTCTGAAATTTGGACCTCCAAGTACACGGGGATTATAAGGTCCAAACTTCTATGCAGAACAGTTCTTCCATTTAAGTCCTGCTCATTAATGTCCTTAATCATGTGCATAATTTAAACAACAGAAACACCTTCCGTTTCCATAGAGCTACCTAGTCAGACAGCGCAGGATTATGAATACGAGTACACTATTGAATCGAAGCCTTCAAGAGTTGGGAAGATGCTTTAAGTGGTAAAATTATCATATTAATTTTTAAAATGACCAAAAGCATGACATATCTACCTACATGCCATCCCACACCAATTTCATACAGATAGTACGGAAGCCCCCCTTTAGTTTAAGAACAGGAGCACTTCGGAGCAAGCCTCTTTTTTCTGGACATGTTATCAATGTTTTTTTAACATCTGTTGCCAAAGCACATCTTTTACAATGCTTCAGAAAGACAGATGAGATCAAAGGACAAGATAAAAAAATGGAATATCCTTAAAAGCAGAATTTAGGTAACGTGACTGAGGGACAGTCTAGTGTTGGCCATGATGACCCAATTCCAGAATAATTAAATTCCTCCAACTGAGGAATTGGCATCATTCATTTTGGATTAAATGAAACTAGGACAAATTTCCCTCTATATAACTGCTTCGAAAGGAGACAGTCCACAGTAGTTATTGGACTTTGCATTCACGCTCTACCATACCCTGTAACACCTTTCACCTGTAGACAAACCAAAAGGCACTTTGGCAAAGCAACGGAGGAAATCCAGCACGGCTCCTGCCCAGGCTTTTCCTGCTGCACCAGTGGAGAGGAATTCAGTCTCCAGGTAGGATAAAACAACAGCTGAAAACAGAACTGCTACGAAACAGCTTTTGCTATTACATTCACTTCACAAAAGTAATTCCTACATGGAAAAACTCAGATTTATACATGTAAGTATGTACACACATACAAAAAATTTTCATATATACACACAAACATACGTGTGTATATATATAATTTATACACACATATGAATAAATAGATATACACACCTAAGTATAAAATAACAGAACTAAAAAGACAGCGATCTATTCTTGCTTCTTTGTGATGTATAAGGAAGGTCTGAAAGCATGTTGTTTTCTTTATCCTGGAAATGTCAAGTCTGGTCTATCCTCTCTTTGCTGGAAGACTTCTTGGAGGTATAAAGTCATAGCTAAAAGAGCTTCCTACCCACTGATTGAAGGTTAAAGTCTACAACTATAGGTGGAAGAAGTCTTTCCCAATTATTTCTCAGCTATTTGAATTAATTATGTGTTAGCAACAGCTAAGTTTTAAATAGCCCAAATAAAAAGTAGACTTCAATTTATCTTTCAAGTGACAACAGAGAATTCCTGACCAAAACAATTTCAAACAGAAGGCACAACATAAGAAAAAAAATCCTTTAGTATGAACAAAACGTCTGTTTAAACCTCCTTTATACTACCTAAAAAGCAATAGAGAATGAAATCCTTTACACATACATGATTACAAAAACACCTATTTGATTCACTAATGCTGTAGAAGTGAAACTATATTATTTACCAAGTTTACCAGTTTGAAGGCACAATGGCTATCACTTCATCCACATCCCATTCTATTTACAAAACAAACAAGAAGGTTCTCTAAGAAAAAAAGGAGATAAACACAGATGCACCCTGAGAAGTGAAATTTCACAACAAAAAACATTTGTTCTGAAATACTGTTCTTTGTAAACTCCCATTATCTGAACCTGTGTTCTCCTATAACTAGGACAATGATGTTTAATAATCAATTACAATGAAAAATAATACTTGTAGATAAAAAAAAGTTAAAAGTTAAGTTCCCAGAAAAATAAATCAACCCAAACCTGATTGAAAGAAATGAGGTCTCACACAGAATCACACCCAAGCTCACATATGTCGGGGGGGGGGCGGGGAGGGAGTAAATCAATCCAAAGATCTCTGACAATGTCCAGTTTTCTGGGAAAAAAAAAAGGAAAAAATGGAATGGCATAATCTAGTTGGAAATCCCATAGTGCCATCTGTGTGTAGGGGAAAAAAAAAAAAAATCAAAAAGCCAACTGTGCATGCCCTTCTTTGGATCTGGAATTCCCAAAAGATTCTGTAAAATTTAAAAATCTGAAGAAAAAGGTCTTTTTATAAAATCAGATAAATGTTCTGTAGCTGTTTCATGACATGGTTTATAAAGTATTGGCACCAGCACAAAGAGTTCAAAGCGTTCATTCAGGAGTCACAGGGATCATCAAATCTTTAATGATTCGTAGCAGTCCTCTAGTAGCGGTCGGTTATTTACTGCATAAACTGAAGTATTCTTTGCCAGTGATCTTCGGCACAATAATGTACTTCTGCCAAACAAAATATTTTCCTTCTTATTCCAGTAGGTAGTAAATGCCATCAATACAAGAACAGTGGAGCCAATATCAAATGCCAGGCTGTATTTCATGGTTCATATTCATCAACAATGGCTAAAAAGGTAAAACTCAAAACTCAGGCTGTACATAGCAACATACTCTAGCAGTGGTATTCAAGGAAAAAAAGAGAAAAACTTCATCAAAGGAAGTGCAAAAGGAAGAAACCTCTAGAATTTGTCCATCGACACAATTTTTCTTCTCCAGAGGCTAAACAGTGTTAAACAGAGAGAGTGCAATAGTACTTTGAGCAATTACCTCTTGGAAAAACAAAAACCAAAACAAATCCAATACTAAGGTTTGGTGATTATTAAATCACCAAATCATATTGCGCTTGTTTCAAACCGACTATATTTTCATTGCTCTTTTACTGAACAAAATGCTTGTTTTTACACTTGACAGTAGATTTGATGCCAGTATAAGGGACAGTAGCTAATGCGGTATCCTATTTTTTTATGGTACTTTGCATGATAACCAGATGTATCACAAACCAAATCTTGACTATGACAGAAATTTGAAAATTGCTCTGGAGTTTTCTACACATTACCAGTTACGACGCTAAGTACATGGCTCAAACTTTATATCCAATACCAAGAAGCAGTTGGCAATTTTCTCTTTCATTTCTGCTCTAAGTTCGGGTGGAAGATTCTTGCGTTTATCTGTTGTGTCGCTTAGGCTGGACTGTAAAACATCACTACATCTAAATTCAGGTGGAGGAAGGGAGAAGAGTGTATCAGATATGATTCACTGCCAAAAACAAGAAGACAAAGTGTCTTTTCAGTCCATTCTTATACAAGCTTAAACGGGTTTTCAAACAACTAATTATAGGCCAGATCACAACATCTTATGCTGCAGGCCACACTAGAATGCTACAGTATGTGTGTATGTATATACAAATACACCTGTATACATTCATATACACACACACATATACATAAAAAGGAAGCACCCATCTTTTTCTTACTGCTAAACACTGAACTTCTGCTTTTACCTGGATATTAACACAGTTTGTGAGTAACACCCTATAAAGGGACACTTAAGAAGACGTTATTCATTTTCTTCTCATTAAAGCCACACATATGGCTGGTATTTAAAAACATGCAGCGCCACCAATTAACACAGAGTAAAACAATTCTTAGGTACAATATCAACTCTTTAAGAAATGCGTAATATATTTAAATGTATTTTACCCATTTGTGTAGATAATGAATACTTTCCACTATTTCATAGGGGATTTATATTCTTCTTAAAAAAAGTCAGCACAAATTCACAGGAAACAACTCTGTCAAATTAATTCCACAGCAGCATATGTAGTGAGTCACTGGGTGAAACTCTTTTTTATGAACACATTAGGAAAGTTGGCATTCAGTTCTAGGACAACTCTATTATCAATCTGCGAACAGAAGGACACATCGAGTAAAGAAAGATCTTTACAAGACTCCAGCAATTTTCTTAAAGATGCAGGGCTTACCATCCTCGTCCCTGTTCAAAAACAAAAAAGAAACAGAACAAACTGTAAGGTTATGGAGAACAGTCTATTTCTTTAAAGCAGCTAATACAGCATCACGGAAAGAAATGCTACTATAATGCAATTTTTATTTAGATTATTTCAATTAGATTTAAAATTAAAAGCTTCTCAGAGACAGCGCAGAATTTTTGCGTTTAAGAAGCCTGTTGTACTTTCCTAACCAAACTACTTAAGTAACTCCATCATTTTCTATTGGGGGGCAGCTTTACAACTTCAAGGGGAATTTCTAACTACAGAAGCTGACTCCAAGTACCCACAGCTACAAGACCTCCCAGTGACCAGATGATGGGCTCTGGCAACAAGCAACACAATACGCTACACTCATGCTCTCATGACTCTCCTGCTGACTGCAAGACCACCACAACACACGAGCTATTATGGGCTACTCCAATTCCAAATAAATCAGCAAGGCTTCCAGGAGTCTAGAATGAGTATGGGCATTACGCACATACAGGGGCAGTTGTTCCAGAAACTACCAATCATATCTATATATACACTAACCGTAACAGAAAACACACTATTTACCCCTGCTAAAAATGCGACCACAGTGACTGAACTCCTAAGTGTCACACAGGCTCAGATAAAGCATGGGATTGAGTCAGAAATCAAATAAATAGGTGTTTATAAGCATGCATCCACACACCCATTATAGCTGATGGAAACCTAGTCAGTACAGTCAACGGTGCTCAGCACGTGATTCAGCTGACTGAGCACTGAGGTATGATTCAACTGGCTGAAGCGCCTGGTGCCCCTTGGGCTTCCTCACACCGTGTAGGATGTCCACGCAGAGCTGCTAGACAGCACACTGACCCCCAGGAGGAGATCCACGCCTTACCGGAACGGCTGGAAGCCGGGCAGGTTACTCTGGGCAAGTGAACCAAGCCTGGATGTCTAGAGTGGGCTAAATTGCTCATCAAGCTCTCCTGGCTCTAAGAAGAGTATATACATCCAACATGACTGCAGACACCTGCTGGTAGGCACTTCAACTTACACAGCTCCATCTTGGGCTGAACTGGGCCCCAGAAAGCCATCTAAGTCCAGGATCTTGTCTATGGCCAGGGCCAATAATGCTTACCAAAATTAAAAAAAAAAAAGCGCAAGAGCAGATTTTTAAAGCAGCTTTTCACTGGTGGATCTTCTCAACTGCCAAAAGTTATCAGTTTAGAGATTTCTGAAGATACCTTTCATGAATGCTACTACTTTTCTGAACTTCTTCATACTTATGGCCTCTTCACATGAGTTCTACATTTTAACTATATAATGTTAAAAAAAAAAAAGAGAGAAAAAAAATCAGTCTTAAACCCACTGCCTATTAATTGCAATAATCAAAGGGCAATAAATCATTAAGAAGCAGTGGGAGATTGTTCCCAGTTCACTATTTCCACATCATTCATAATCCTATGGACATCTCTTCTGTTCCCTCAAGGCTGTCTGTTTTCCAGACTCTTGTATCTCAGATGATCCCTATTGTCTTGTTTCTGTGCTAATTTAGTACTTTTGAAATTGGATGACCAGAACTATACAGTGCACTGGGCACAAAGTCAGTAACTGTATAATGAGGTCTTATGGTATTTTCTCCATTTCTTTCCTGAGAAATCCTAACCTTCTGTTTGTCTGTTAGAATGATGCTGAGCAACGAGCTGATGTTTTCCAAAAATTGTCCACAGGATCACTTTCCTACGAAACAGTAACTAATACAAAGCCACCCCCCATATGCTTAGTTAATGTTATTTCGCCTCATGTGATAACTTTGCACTTGATAGAATAGTTTTCCTCCTGCTTTATTATCTGTTTACTAAGTATCATAAGATCATTCTGCAATTTTTCAGCATTAAGTTCTTCATCTTAAGGTTTTTCTACCCTGAATATCTGTGCATTAACCTCTTGTACAGCATTATTCACCCCTTTGCCTAGATTACTTATAAAGAGACCCTTGGTGACCACAGTAGTGATGTAACTTCACCATGAAAAGAGACGATATGTTCTTATCTGCTGTTGTCTATCATTGAAACACTCATTACAATCCAGAAGACAGCTAAGTTACAAAAGCAGAACAACTTTGGCTAAAGCTTTTGAAAATCCAATCCTCTATGGACTCCACCAAGAACTCCAAGGAATTCTAAAAGATTGGAGAGGCATAACTATCCTCATGGGGACACAGCTCTCCTTCAAAATATCGTAATGGTCTTCATGTCCACTGACTGACTACCTTTCTTATGGTTGCAACTGGTTCACACAGAGAAAAAGACAATCTTAATGTTTTGTAGCTTCTAACCTTCACCCTTTACAGAAGATTTTGCCATGTTTGTAACCCTTCATTCCTCTAGTGCTGAGGCTGATTTAAGTGACAGATTACACACCAGAAATGAGATTTCCACAGCCCTGTATTTGAGCTCATTTAGAACTGCTGCATAAATACCATTTAGTCCTAACAATTTATTATTGTTCAATGTATTGATTTGTTCAAAAGCTTTCTGTATTGGCATTCCAATTTAAGGCAGCTTTCTGGGCTAATCTCCTGGAAAGAATGGCTCTGATGTAGCAGCCTACTTGATCCCCCTTGCCAGGAACACTAATGGACAGACAACAGGTCTCCTGCAATGGCCTTCTCGTATCTGAGCGATCCTTTACATCTGGGGTATCTACCAACCTCAGTAACTCTCCTGTAAACTTCTAACATATCTGAAATACAATTTTAGCATTTACCTTTAGCCAATGGTTCCTGGATACCTCAGTCTGCCTTACTGTGATTTTGTTTCACTTTCTAGAGTTCAAATTCCCATTTTTCTTCTCTGAACAGGATTCGTTTCCAGAAAGATGCCTCTGTTTTTAGTAGTCTCCTGTACTCTTCTTCACAAGCAAGGGGGTACCTAAGTGTGGTCTTCACTTCTTCTATAGCAGGCTCTCGGATTAGTTGCTTTGAGACATCATTTAACATCACCTGAAAACAGTCTTTGCTATCATGCCCCCAAATTTTACCTCATCTACATGAAAGTAATCAAAGCTTGTCATTATTATTGTGATTTTTAACTCCCTTATCATTATATCATCACTGTCACCACAACCGTCCGGTGGTTGATGTAACAGTCCCTATACTCGTACACAGAAATTCTGTAATACGCTTTAGTTATTTACTTCACTTGACCATAATTTTACCATAGTACCACTGTCCTACCAGCAAGATCTGCTCTACCATTCCAACCGAAACTCCAGGAACACCGCATTATGCTACTCATCTTTTTTCCACCAAGCCTTAAAATTGCTACTGCATCAGCACCTTCATTTAAAACCAGTCTCGTTTACACATCACAGCTTTTAAGCTTCAAGATCCAAATGTGCGTTTCTACAAAAATGCTAGATCTCGATGCCCAGCCACAGATTTTTTTGTGTAGGATGTTCTTCATTCCTTCCTACCTGAACCTTCGACAGTTCCCCTACCGTTTCATCTACGACTAAGATTTTTAATGAATTTGTAACTAAATAGGCCATCCTAAATTACAAGCTTTACTGCACCTGTTTCTTTTTTCCTCCTCAGACTTAAAATTTTATGTTAGGAAATATCTTTTTCTAAAACCTAAAAAAGCCAGTAATCTAGTTGGGGTTTGGTTATTCACACCAGGGGATAAGCAAACATCATCCGCAGCCTTACTTTTATTTATACAATGTACAATTAGTGACATATATTTCTTAAAAGCACATTCAAAAGCATTTCAGAAGTGTAATACTGCTCATTTTCCTTTGCCTTTGAAAGACTGACGATGTATTCTGCTAGTTACCTATATAGTGCATTTTTCTAGAGTTTGGAGGCTTTGTTACTGACTACAACTTTTCCTACATGGACTAATTAGCCATTTCTCAGAATAAATACATAGCCGGTATATTAAAACCTGCTATTTAATTTTGTTGTTCAGTTTATTCCCTGGAAAAATTCTATGGTATTGCCTTTGTAAAAGGCACTTCTGAGTAATGATTTCTTTGCTAGTACAATTATTTTTATTAGCTGTAAATTATTTCATTTATATCTATCTTATATCAAAGTCTTCAAATTCTAGAGCTGTTCAGGAGACCTGTGTACGATGGCTATAAAAATTGCCAGAGGCCCAGTTTCTAGGGCAAGGGATACTACTACGCACCAAATAATATTTCAGGGTACAGACCCTGAAAATAACTAGCACTATTCCCTCAAGCGTTCTTACTTTTCCTTTCCTCCCCTAGACCAGCCAGACTAGCCTTTTATTCTTTATATTTTATTCAGCCTATTGCACGCAACTCAAATTCTAAATTTTAACATGCTACACATTTTCATGTTTGAATTGACTAACTACATGTTGATGCTCTCAAGACAAAGCTGAAAATTTTGACAGCTGGCAAGGGGGCAGTTGGGTTTTCTGTTGCTCAGGAAGGTGTGGGAAGTGTTGGTATGTAGACAGGAATACATGAATTTTGCAGTAACAAGGGTGTCTACTTTTCATTACTCTTTTTGTGCCGGACAGAGACAGTCAGGACTTTTGGGGAGCGAGGTTAAGATGACTTATTCTTCATCCTTGACAGCAGCTAGTAGCCCCACAGACACATAACTAAGCAGCTGATACGACGTACAAGAAAAGCTTTTGGCACTGCCAATTCAGGTTGTCATCTGACTCGTCACATTGCGCAACGCTGATCACAGTTCTGAAGACTAGTTTTTAACTACAGGCCTAGGTGTCCACTTAACTTTTGATAGCACTGGATGATGTACTCCATCACTACAAACCTGTCAGATGATCACAGCCAGATCATTCTACTGCAAGGTAGAAACCCAGCATGTCAGTCAGTGGAAAGGATGTGGGCAGAGAAGGAAACGATACTTGTAAGCAGGCAGCTCAGTATGTAACGGGTAAAAAAGCTCAGAACTGAAACTTCAAGAAGCACACCCTCATGTTTTCAGTGACACACTTATATCATGCTTCCTCTTCCAAATTGTATTATAATACAGCAGATATGGATCCAACTCATGATTTATTTTTTTTAAACAGAAATTTACTTTCTGAAGTATGTTTTACATGCCACAAACACAGCCACCCATCAAACAGTGCTTTACATGGGCCGATAATTTTATGGAGCCCTTGAAAACTGGCAATTGTCATCTTCTGCGGAGTCCTCTGATTCTGTAACAAGGGAATTGCCAAACAATAATGGAGAGACTAAGGACAGATGGGTAGCAAGCCACAGGACCTACCACCTGAAAACAGCATCCAGGGTATATATAACATCCATTTTGTAACGCTTAAATGAATGACAGGCAGTTCAACAAGATTTCTTTCAGAGACTTAAGACTCCTCCAGTCCTGAAGCTATTGTGGTGATAAATAATCTATAACCGAAACATGAAGTTTTCCCTGACACGTTCATAAGTTCTAACAACTGCAGAGAGAAACCAGTGTTGTATTGTTAACGCTGGTGACTGCAGTGTAAGGCAAGACATTCTGATCTCTACTTAGGTAAGTGCCTGTGTATAGCAAAAAACCCTCAAGCTTTTTACACAGCTTTGTTGAAGTAAAAGAAGTTCCCTTACAGCACGCACTGCTAACCTAGCAGCAATACTTCTACACCCTTCACAATGCATGTACCAGCCAGACATTTCTGTACTTGGGAGATGACAAAAGATATAATGAGAGTACCTCTCATTCATTCACATCATCGAGAAGACCCACTGTTCAAGGTTACTCTTGCAAAGCTGAGCACTGACCCCAGGCCTTTAATAGCTTCAGACCTGTTGTCGCACTTCAAAAGGACAAAAACATATCAAGCATTTATATAGCTTATAGTAACAGGATGGCCCTACATCAGCCTCCAAAAGTTAGAGCACATACAGAGATTTATGCCTTTCTTGGTACTCCTGCACTGTGAGAGACTAGCTCTTTAGTTCAGACAAGAGCGATTTCTGCACTTACACGGGAACACCTGGCAGCTCTACCTCCAGATAACCTGATGTGGTTCTACTTGACAACTCTTTCTTTTAACCACAAACTGTAATGGTTCCCATATTCAGACAAAGAAATGAACACAGTTTCCTTGCTGTTGCCAAAAAAGCTGAGCAAACTCCTTCACGTATTTCATATCACCTCGTACTGACTCCTTTACAGCAGAAGACAACCTTCTCCCCAGCCCAAGCATTCCTCTGAAGGAAGAAAGTGAGGTCTGGAAGGTGGATATTAAGCTTTTTGGTTACATCTTGCAGATAATTCAACTGGATAAACTCTGGAGAGCACCCATCTGAACCAAACATGCAGTCTCACTGGGAAAGGTTGACTACAAATCCACTTGGACTTGGGAATACTGGTAAGCACCCAGGGAACAGAACAAATTCCTTTTCCATGTTCACATGTTCTTTTTCCACAAAAATATCAATAAGATGTTAAACTGAATTCACATGTGAATTCAAAGGCTAAAAGGAGAAGTGTGGTAACAAACCTTCACTGCCGGCAGAGGCAACAGAAGTAGCAGA
Source organism: Nipponia nippon (assembly GCF_047370975.1). Classification (NCBI taxonomy): domain Eukaryota; kingdom Metazoa; phylum Chordata; class Aves; order Pelecaniformes; family Threskiornithidae; genus Nipponia; species Nipponia nippon. Next base: position 81,466,641 of record NW_028262358.1, on the reverse strand, counting down.
CTATCTGTAGGCTTAACACAGACGAACTATTCATTGGGCAGCCTCTGGTAGAGTGAAAAGGTCAGACCGCTTTGTGGGCAGACACAATGCCATTGTAACAGAAACGCATGGAAGTGGGTGGTCAGGAGAACATACGTGTTTATGAAAGACTTCATTCACTATGCCATTTGGAAATTTTTCATGTCCGAATAGAGAAATGTGCCCTTGATAGTCTAGCGACAAAACAGATGTCCTTAAGGATACGCAAAACACATCACCTCCTGTGGACATATACATCAAGTCTCTACAATTTGTAGTAGGTGGAGATCAGTTTTTATCTGTTCATCCTTCTTTCCCATATTGGTCAGAAGGCAACTTTCTCAGTCAGAGATGAGTAAAACCATATTTCATGGCAGAAGAGTGTACTAGCTATACTGGAGTGACAATTTGATGCCATATGGTAAATTTTTTGCAATGAGAAATGCTGATAGCCTTAAACTTGCTTGGAACATTATCCAAGCTGAGAGCTCTCAGCTCTCTCCAGCATCTCTTTCAACCTAAATGTGATATTTTCATTTAAATTATTAAATATTAAAAATACACAGCGCAGCTACTTTCTTTCCTTTAATTCAAATCTTCCTTTTTCAACTAACCCTGTGAAAATAAGTCAGTAAAAGCATGAAGAAATTTCTCTCACCTTGATGTCACAAATATCCCTGCTGTTGTACATTATTTTAAAAATAAAACCTCATATTCCACCATAAAAAGAATAAATCCAGTATCATGCAAAACTACATTTCTCAAGGTCCTTACTCAAGAGTCCAAAGTATATTTACTTTAGATTTCTAAAAATATTTTTAACTATAGAAGCTGCAGAGGATTAGAAATCTAAGATTTGCTATGCTTTTTGCCCCTCATCACTTCTTTCCCACCTTAGCAGAAAGTCCATTTTAAGATTTGCTGTTCATTACCTTTGGCTCTTTAACGAGTCAAATTCACTTCCTGGTAAAAGTGACAAAGAAATTCAATATTGCTTGGTGTCTCTGTACTGTGCAAAAGCAGAAATCTGTTTATTGATCACAGACTCACACTATAAATATACTTTGTATGTAAAAGAAATAAAACAACAAACAAAAGCAGAAAGAAGGAGAAGAAATCGGGTCTTCTGACAGTCAAAAGATAAAGACTTCAGTTAAAAAAACCTAATGGTCATGAAACTAAAAGTTATTGGAAAAATCTCACACTTAAATCTCAGTTTAAGCAATTCTTTTTTCACATTTCTTCTGGTTTTGCAGCTTTTTCTATCTTTTTTGTAGATTTTTATTTCTTTTTACTTTTTTTTTTTTTAACTAAGCAGGCAAATTACACAGTTGGTATAAATCCACTAGATTCTAAGTCAGAAAGTCACTGAAGTGAGTAAAACTTCCCTCCGCTTTTTTTTTCATATGCTAAACCATAATTTTAAGAAATACTTATTTAAAAATATGTCTACAAGACAGTTTTGTCTTAAGGACTCCTTTTTAACTGCGAGGCTTTTGAGACCCAGTAAGAAATATACCAATAGTTCTACATTTTCTTACCCAATATATCCAGCTGCCGTAAACGCGTACAGTTAGCAGCAAGCTCCTCAATGTCTGTGTCACACACCGACCTGTTGGCCGTAAGAAAGAGCTTTTGCAAGTTCGGGAGTTTACGTGCAAGGTTTGTGAAACAGCCTGTACTGCTCTGTAACGTAGGGCACCAGCCAAGATCAAGTTCTTCCAAAAGCTGGCAGCCTGAAGCCAATTCTGCTATTCCACTTTCAGTTATGTTTTTACATCTCCACAAATCCAGACTGCGAAGCTTTTTACATTTTGCTCCCATCATGCTTGCTATAAGATCATAGTCTTCAATCTGCAAGGAAAGCAAACGCCTTGTCATGTATACCATCTTTCCAGGCATACATAGGTGTTTCAAGATTTGCTTGCTAACACACCTACAGATCTGTCTTGAGCATTTGTCATTGCTAAAGAGCTCTGAAAATTACTCATTATAGAGTACGCTGAGGTCTACTTTTACAAAAGACAAAAAAATAAACTTCCTATCAACCCCCACATAGGTGTTTTTAAATTCACTTAATTCTAAAAATCAGTGAAAATGCAGTGAAAAGTTCATTTTCCTTGAAAACCCCTTCTTTTTATTGCACTGTTGTTTTTCGTTCAAAAGATGATTAAAACTGTTTTTATGACCATAGGCACTGCCACCATAAGCACATGCAGACTGACAAATGTGCTTATTTCCATTCTAGGTTGATCACTTGCTGCATCTCCTTATGGAAGTCTTATTAGTTACCTTGGGCAAGCCAACGGGACTGAAACAGGGTCCCACTATACAGGCAGAAGGAATGAAATCCACTATCAAAAACGATAGGAAGACAAGGAATGTTGGAAAACTGTTGTCACGCCGCCTTCCTCTTCTGTCCATGAGTCCAAGCAGGGAAGGCTGAGCCAACTCTGCTTTGTCACTTGCTTCTTGACCAAAGAGGAAGGTCAGCTAAGTCTCCCTGAGGAGCGAGCTGGTGTGTCTACCACCAGGGACAGCAGCAAGCCAGAATCCCACCACATACAGCTCTGGCACGCACATGCAACACAGCTCAGATGAGTGCCCTGCAGGAATTGCTGCTGTCCCTGTATTCTCTTTCTTAAATCCATGAGTGTGCCCAGCAAGTTTATGACTCAAACAGCTTTAGCTGAAAATATTTCTCTCATGGTTATTACTGTAGGGTCAGACACCAGCGTTATCTGCTAGGAATGATGATTTAGTCTGAATAAAAATAAGTAAGTCTTTATTAGTTTTGGAAAGAAAAGGTGATTATGCATATAAAGAATGTCCCCAAATTTAGGAAGAGGCTGAAGAACTATGAGAGAGCCTACAAGCTATGTTTTAGGCCTACTAAACTAGTACGTAACCCTTAAGTATATGACTAAGCTGCATTCATCTTGGACCTTTCAAGATGTAGTATAACGTCAACTTAGTATTTAACATGTCTTTGTGAAGCATAAACCTAAGTCTAGTTCCAAAACAAGCGTGCACACCCCCGCACCCAGACCCCCTGGCATGGTGTAAGTACTCACCATGACGCAGCTGCCCAGGCTGAGGTGCTGCAGCTCCGAGCAGAAGTTCAGAATGCTGAGCAGGGCTGTTTGCTGCCACGGGGGAACACATCAGAAGGAAATATGGAAAGTGAAACAAAGAGAAGAGGTCAATTAGACATTAAAGGCTGTCACCACATTTCCTGAAATACAGCTCAAAACTCTGTTACAGACACCACAAATGCCACTTAATGAGTCCCTGGGTACCCTACCCATTGATTGGCTTAAAGCAACGGTAATCGTTACAAACCTTTATGCAAGTCACTTTGGATGTGGTTTTGCATTGCCCTGAAGATACCTCCACACCCACGACCTATCCGCTCATTTCCCACAGGGAAGCTGCCGAAGGAGCGTGGCAAGTTCAAACAACAGGCCAGGCCAGCCCGAAAACACAGAGGGCTGGCGGCGTACCAGACGAACAGCGGAGGCCCTGACATTCGCTGACAGGCTGCGGCCTGATGGAACTGCCAATAGAGCCGCCCAGCATCAGGACCGAGCTGGTGACTTTAATGTCAAAGGAGCCTCCGCGCTGACAGGGATGCTGACAACCATCGAACACCTGTCACTACTTGCACGCAGACTGAAACAGAGATAGTGTGTATTTTACAGTCATGTTCCTGCCATTTAATACGGCCGTTCTCTTCAGAAAGTACTGCACATGGCCCAGCCTGACATTGGACTGCAACATCAGATGCATCTTACAAAACGTAAAGTGCGCAGCTGTTCTGTCCCACAACAAGGGAAACTTCACAGGGTTTTATTTGTGTTTCTAAGATACAGAAAAGACACTTCTGCATTGTCTGTAGCCATATTTTTGTTTTGTAGTTGGAAATACACACAGTGCAAAAAAGCACACAGTCTGGGATTCACATCACAAATAGCTGCGCATCATACTTAAAACATTCATCACTTTGTTAGGACTTTGTCATCTGTATGAGCTTGAAAACGGGAGTAAGTTTCACAACATATTAACATATGATTATTTATTAATAATAAAAGCCTGTGGATTTCTAGAGGATATACAACAGTTTCTAGCAGAAAAAAACCCAAGCAATATATAAGGGACAAAATAATCTACTGCTAATAAGTGGAATTCCTGCAAGAACACTAGTCAACGACATTAGTACACATGGGTAGTATAATTTATACAGTTTTTAAAAAATATAAATGTACTTGTTTTCAGAAAGTTTACAGTTAAATGCTTTACTTAGTTTCCTCAGTTTATTATATTCTAACGAAACTTGGCAGGAGCACGATCCTTTGTCATACCACCGTGCAGAAATCTCTGATCCCTTGCACCGAAAGGCTGGCAGACACAGAACAGGGACATAGCACCGGGTATTCATGGAGACCATTTCAGACAGCTCATTTAGGTATCTCCAGGGAGCAATTAGAAACACCCAACGCTTGACATGTATGGAACCTCAGCTTCCAACTTGGCCTTCTAAGATTTGATTCCCAAAGGCAGCCTAAAAGTAGATGCTATGAGTAAGCCTTCCTCACATTTATCTTTGCAGAGGTCTTACCAAGCCATCATCCGCTTGCTTGCTTTACTTTCTTTCATGTTTTTAAAGAAAAAGGTAGCTCGGAAATTAAACGTTAAGAGCATTAAAAAGTCACTTAAGAACACTTTAATGCTATGTGCTGGTTTTGGCTGGGATAGAGTTAATTTTCTTCATAGTAGCTAGTATGGGGCTATGTTTTGGATTTGTGCTGAGAACAGTGTGAATAATACAGGGATGTTTTCGTTATTGCTGAGCAGTGCTTACACAGAGTCAAGGCCGTTTCTGTTTCTTACCCCACCCTGCCAGCGAGTGGGCTGGGGGTGCACAAGTAGCTGGGAGGGGGCACAGCTGGGACAGCTGACCCCAGCTGCCCAAAGGGAGATTGCACACCACATAACGTCATGCTCAGTATATAAGCTGGGGGAAGAAGAAGGAAGGGGGGGGACATTCAGCGTGATGGCGTTTGTCTTCCCAAGTAACCACGACGCGTGATGGAGCCCTGCTTTCCTGGACACGGCTGAACACCTGCCTGCCGATGGGAAGTAGTGAATGAATTCCTTGCTTTGCTTGCATGCTCAGCTTTTGCTTTCCCTATTAAACTGTCTTTATCTCAACCCACGAGTTTTTCTCACTTTTACCCTTCCAATTCTCTCCCCCATCCCACTGTGGGGGAGCGAGCAAGTGGCTGTGGGGTGCTTAGTTGCCCACTGGGGCTAAACCACAACAAGCTAGTACATGTGTAAATATCCAATACATTTTAAATAACGTACTTATTAAGCAAATACTTCATTCGGATCATTAAACCTGAATAAACGAGTAACTCCAAGAGAATGCGACAGTCTTTACTATTTAACTCCATGAAAGCTATGAGCTTTAGAACCTACTCAGGTGCACAAATTAAAAGCAAAATCCCCAAACCCCTCTTTACAAACCTTAAGTATCAGAGCTAAACAAATCAGTCTCTGACTGCACACACAGTTCTAAATAGGGTTTCTGCAGGTATTTAGGTGACTCCACAGGAAAGCTGAATGCCTTGCTGCATTCCACCATGTTTTTTAGCAATGGTTTCCGGACTGGAATTTAAACACTGGCCTGGAAGGATGGGAAGCAGCAATATCTTTCCTTAAGTGACACAAACAGTGCAAAAGTGAACAGTCACTCTGAACAGTTTGTAGGATGTGAGATCAATTCTAGACTTCCTCTTCTTCAGAGAAGGGTGAAATAGGTAGAAAGACTAATACTCGTAGTTATCTTGATTAGGTAATTGAGCTACTTTTGTTAACTTGAACAGGAATTTGATGCATCTCTCAGAATACCTTTTTTAGTCCCTCTCTAATTTTTGACAGTCCTTCCTATACTGATGTGCACTGAGTCTAGATTTTCAAAGGTCTTTTCACAACCTATAAAACCTAAAGTATTATTTTAAACTATTATTTAAAAAAAAAAAACAAACAATTTTAAAAAAGAACTAGGAACGTGGGTAATAGAAGGGAGCTTGGTAGGACACCATGTCGTACCATCACAGATCATGCCAAGTCAAGCCCAAGAGTAAACAACTACTTACTCAACATTAATTATACTGGCTATATTAATTCCTCTTCTGGGGCGCATACATGCCCACACATAACAAATCAGATTTCTTTCAGAAGCAGTGTCTGTTCTTCTGTAACTGAGGTGGGGTTTGCATATGTCAAAAAAGAAGAAAAAAAACCCTTTGTGCATGCCTAGTTGTGCCTCAGTCAATTGAGAATCCAGGTGGCAAAGGACATGAAAATAGCAGGAGAGAATGGCAGCTCACAGAATCCATATGCACTACATATAGTAGGACTATCATTGTAATAACCTGTCTGTTTCAAGCCATCTGTCTGTACAATTCATCTCTCTGACTTGCAATGGAAGATGAGTGATAACACTCCTATTTAAGCAAAGGAGAAGAGCAAGGCAATCACCCGACCCTGAAGCTGTAACACAGGCCAAACTTCAGATGCTAGAGTGCTTTACAAGAGGAGCTAAGAGGCCACCTAAATTCTGGATCAGCAAGCTTTAACGTGGAAAGAGTCTAATCTCACTTTCTCAGCCAAGCAGACACAGTCAGATCAAAGATTACCCACGTAATAACATTCTTGAGCCTAGTAGCCAAGACATGTAGGAGTTTGGAGATTGAGTTTTTCCTGAACCAAAGGTAAGGTTTGGCTTCGTACCTGCTCCCCTTTACAGAGACTGAGAAAAGAAAAGAGTGGATGATTTTAAAAAAACAAACAAAACAAAACACCCAAACAAAAAACACTCTGGAAACAAACTTAAGGTAAGAATGATTTTTCCTTTGTGGAGTAACGTATGGCATGGCTCCGGTGGTCTAAATTCCTTCTGCCACCCAAGCCAAAAACAAAACCTACTAAAATAATAAATTTTTACAAAATGGCACAGACAAAAGGAAGAGTCCAAAGGGGCCAAATAAAATGGTCTACCCTATCCTTCATTCCCAGGAAAGGTGTTTTCAGATGAGGAAAACATACAGTGCAGGAGTTGCTTTAAGAGAGAAGTCTCTGACATCAAACTGATCAGAAGGATATGATACTGCTGCTAAACACAACCTTACAGAGCAGATTACAGAAGTATTTTAGGGCATGGCAGCTAGTCCTAAACTTCAGAAAAGGGAAGCAGACTGCCTGAAGAGTCTCTGAAGTCTTTATGAACAGGTCAAACATCTGTCAGAAAGGACATCAACAGAGTAGATCCTGCCTTGGACAAGAGAAGAGATAAGATTATCGCTTGAAATCCTCTTACTCCATGTGAGACAGGTGAAAGGTCTGCCCAAACATGAATGTCCTCCACTCTGTAATACAGGCCAGCTTGGAAGACATTATGTGTTGTGTATCCTTCAACTAAATAGCTGATACCGGACTAACTTGTATCCTACCTGTCTTTGAAAAGACTTTAGACATCACACTTAAGTTTTGACTCAGATGTTGCAAGAGTGTTGCTGGTTTGAATACACAACCCATCAGTGGAGAAACCAGATACTGGTGCCAGAGTAATACACTTGGCAAGACTGAATTTTGCTTGGCTTTTTTCAGGACTTTTTGCATTCATGATCCAGCAGGAAGTGCAAATCATTTCTGATGTTAGTATGGTAAGGAAAGCATCCAACAGATAGCCTGAGCTCAATATCCGTTCAAACAAAAAACCCTTCCATCTGTGGCAGATGTGGCTCACCTGTGAAAGATGCACTTTGACTATCTGACCATTTACTCAGTGCAGTTTCATTGTCAAGTAGTTTGAGATTAAAAAAAAATACAAAAGGTTTAAAAAAATACAAATGATGCACTGCAATATGATTATCACATAATGGCTGCACTATAATAAAAGGCATGAAAATAAATGCACCACAGCGTGCCTCTGGAAGATTAAAGGAAGAGCTCAAGAAAACCAACAAAGTTTTACTTTAGGGTTGGGATAGGGAAGAAACAGTCTGCACCTTTTTATAAACTTTCTTTTTATAGAGAAATCTTAAAAACTACTTTAAAAATTGTTACTTTTTAGGCTGGGAACAAACAACGGGCTGTTTTTTCCCCTTCTCAGAAGAACTGTGTCTGACAGAAGTTGGGAATTCTTCCAACCCCGCAGTGAAACAACTTGAGAGCCTGAATCTTTTATAAGACTTTTATTCTCCTGCATTTTTTTCTTCAAATTTTTCAATAAAGTGAATGCTGAAAGTAATTTTCAAGTCTCATTAAAGACTGCTTTCTCCCTTCTTTAAATATGGTTTCCCTTGCTTGCTATATTTTTCATCATAGAGTTACTAATTCTCCAGTTAACATCTTTGTTCAAAAAAAATTGAATTATGCAGGACTTAAATTCTGGGTTTTTTTAACGTTAAAAATTTAAGTCAGGGGTAGAAAAAAAAAATCCTTTAATACCTGCCCCCCCAATTACATTATAGGAGAGCACAAGCAAAGTTGTATTATTTTTTCTTTTCATTTCCAAATGACGACCTCATCTCTAGCCCTCCCTGCCCAATCCCCCCCAAACCCTGTTGTCTCCACTTATGTTCAAATACTTATATAACATTAGTTGCAGGCAGATATCATATAACATGCCTACATTTGCAAGCTTACCACAAGAATATTGCATTTTTTCCACAATATCAAAGAATTAATATAACAACATTCCTAAAGACCACTATTTCTTTTTCATGTTTTGGTTACTTATCTCTCCATCAAAAAATGCACCTTGAAGAGTCTTTGCAGTGCCTTTGCATATAAATTTATGAGGTGGTTATATTTAATAACAGGTTCTATCATAGTATTTACCCATGTTTCTAGGTAGCATTTTCATCTTACTCTACAGATCTATGTTAAAATATTGTAAAAAAATATTTGCTTTTAGGTTAGAATGAGGCTCTTTAGGACTATATTAACCAACTGTAGTGGATAACATATTTAGACAAGCTTATTCCACAAACAATCACCTTTTCATGAGACAAATAGGAAAGCATCAAAAGATTTGATCAGCTGGCTAGTAAAGGATTGTGGAACCCCAAATATGCAGTGCCCAATCAGCAGCTGTCACATGCTGTTTGTGTACAAATAAAATCTACATTTCTCATCATACTTCGCTAAAAGTTGATACAGCAATTAGAGAATTACTATAGGACATCAAACAGTCAGGATACATTTGATACTATGCAGTTACATTTTGGGACCCTAGTTATCTGACAGAACACCTGACAATATTATTCCATTTAGTAACAACTAATAATCTGAGTGAAAATCCAAGACAGAAAATTCAGCCTTGTTTGAATGAGGAGGGCTAAATGTGGTAATGAGGAGGTAACTCTGCAAGGTACTCTAAGTATCCTGGCTTCCTAATAAAAGTCATAGTCAATGACTTTTGAATTAATTCCTTAAATTCTTGGAATCTGAGAAGCAGACAGAAAGGAGAACTGGAGAACTACAGACTAAGGCCAGGCCAATGAAATCTTCCATGTCTCTCTCAGCCCATCCATCACATCCATATTCTTAGAAGCTGATCCTTCAGCAGAGAAATCAAAACATTCTCAGAACTGCACAGAAAGGTTCCTCTGTTCATGATCTGGGCAGGAGCTTCCCTTTTGTACCCAAAAGGTTTAAATTTACAGCAAGGGAGGTTGGGACCAGCTGACTCAGCCAGCCTAATGCACAACTGTGGGATCAGATTAGACCAAAACATTTCAAACTTCAGCACGCACATCCTAAGTGCTACTTCTACCACTGCAGATACAAACCCCCTTCCTGCGAACTGCCTTGTCCTGCACACAAGTATTACTGCATACACATTACTGTGTACAAAATGACTTTGGGAATTCTCCTTATAGGTAACGCAAGGTCTCCAGCACGCCACAGAGTAGAATTCTCCTGTTGGAGAACCAAGTGAGACCTATCACATGTACAAAAGACATAACAAGTCTGAATCATGTCTTTCTGGATGTAGTTACAAAGTAAAGATGGTACAGAAGCTAACCTGTTTGGCATGTTAACTTGCAAAGAACTCCTTCCTTGAAATAATAATAAAAAAGATCTGCCAAGTTATCACAAGTAAAACCAAACCTCTTAATGCTGAACATACATGCATGGAGAACCCCAAGGTGGAACAAAAAGCTGACTATCAAGTTGATGGGAAAGCAGAGAGGAAGGAAACCACCACTTGCTTTAAGAAAACTACAAACAAGCTCTTGGCAAATCAAGAACAGAAATCACGTGTGTGGTACTTACCACTTGACATTGAGATAATCATCTCACACAGGTTATTTATTGGGATCAAGTAACCTGAATCAAAAGGGTACCTGGAAGTTTTACAGAACAGCCTGACTACCAGAATCAAGGCCAAACTTTTTGGAAGGCCAATCTAGCGACTACAAGTTTATCCCTTTCCCAATGTCACACCAACAGCTCAAACCTCCTTTGGTAAGACTCGTCCAACTTAACAACAGCCATATCCTGCCTATCACCAAGGATGTGTTTCTGAAGAGTGCAGTGGTCAGTGATTCCATGGGCAGCAAAGCAGTTTTCCCCCATAAGAATTAACGTAACAGACGGGCCACGTGCAGGGACCTAAGAAATACATGCTGGTTTAATACAGACGGGTCACACATATGATGTGATTATCACCTGAGAGACGTCATGGCTTTTAAGTGGCTTTAAAACATCATCCATGTCAATATGCGGTCTCTGGGTATTTCAGTGGTGTGCATTAAGTCCCTGCGTACATGCGCCCACTCTGAATTCTTACAAGAAATATTGCTTTATCACCAACCAAATTCAGCCGCTTCACCTGCAAGACCGAACACCTGACAGGAACCTCCTAAGGGGAACACCCTCACTGCCTCTTTCGGGGCAGTTACATCCCCACCATTATCACTGTCCTCCTCAGATCACGCAAACTCGGGCAAACCAGTCAAAGGTGAGGGATGGAAAAACAGGGTAATAACGATGTCTAGCAGAGCAAAATGCCAGGTGACTGGCAGCAGAGCTCGAGCGATGGCCAGAGAAGCGACACGCAGCAGAGCATTGCTGTAGCTGGGCACGGCCCCACCACGCTGAAAGCAAGCTTTGCTGAAGCCCGCTCACCTCCCTCGGGGAAGGCGCTCTCACGCAACGGCTGGCAGGAGGAGTTTTCCTGCTGAGCCCCGCATCTCTCAACGTGAACCCTTCAGACATGAAAAAGGCTGCTGCGGACCACTGCCGAGCCTTCGGGGAGGCCAGACAAAGGAAACATCCCGAACTGTCCTCTTTGGTACGGCAGCCTCCCCTCTCTTTACTACAAACTGGCGTTCACAACTTTTGCCAAAATATTTCAGAAAATGAACCAAATAAAAGGGAGGTTCTAGTAAGACTCCTTGAAAAATAAAAAGCCAACAACCAATCCTCTCCCCCCCCCCCCAATAACACAGCTCAGCAACAAAGTTCTTCCCTCCAATTTTGGCTTCTAGTAGCAAAAATACTGCAGAAACATTGTTATTGGTGTTTTCCATCAACTATTTGAAAATACACAATTATAATTTATCACAGTCTTTATCTTAAGCCAGTGAAGTTCTATTTCATAGGTACCGTGCCAAAAAAAATTTTACCATACTAGAACCACCTGTGGTAAAAAACCACAACGAACTGACCAAAAAAAAAATCTCAGATGAAAGCAGACAATTTTGTTTCAATCTAAGTGCCACTACTGCCATAAATATTTGTAATTACAAACACCTCATGCAAATGTAAAAGGTAATCTTGTTAAGATTGTCAGAAGTAATTAAAAAATCTGTATAAGTTCAGAATACTTTTTCCCCCCCCATCCCTTTAGCATTACATAGCACAAGAAGAAAGCCAAAAATCAACTTTTTTTGGCACAGTCTGTGAAAGAACTATGTCAGAAATTACTTGGCATCTGCTACTCTAATACAGTAATTAAAAACCACATCAGATACAAAGCCAGAATTCTGTAAAGTTCTATTAAATCGTTCATTTTGAAAGGCACAACAGGGCAAATCAATATTGCCTATAAAAAGGTAAAAAAATCTACTTCATGAATTTCAAGGTATTGTACCTCGGCATCTAAAACTCAACCTACAATCAACCTACAACACAAAAAGCAATTTTTCTCAGAAATAAGAATGTAATACATCAATAATGTAGAAACAAAAGGTATAGTAATGGTGAAATACAATTCTTATCTAAATCTGCTCCAGCGAAGAAACTGTAAAATATGCTTTTGGTCTTTTTTTCCCCCTCTGGCAAACAGTATTTTAAGGCATCAAGAAAGCTTCAGTTATGTACTTGTTGGTACTATGATACTTTGAAACAACTATGTTAAAGATAAGAGGGAATTTGAGAGGGTAGAGAGATGAGATGATATGTGTGCTTATAAACACAGGAGACTCATTGGTTTAACCAGTTAAAAAAGAACACAAAATGAATTTTAGATACTTACACAGTGCTAGCTTTAGTTTTCAGGAAAAGTTTTTATACCTGTTGGCTTCCTAGAAAGCACTCATTTTCAGACTACTTCTAAGATTTTGAGTTCTCAGGATAAATACTTATCCTCAGTATCTTATTTTTGACAGAAAGAACACATCTTGGGATAGTACACGAACGTTCAATAACACACAAAATATATATATATATATACACACACACAGAGTTTCTGGAAACTAAAATTGGATCTAGAGGTCTACAAAGCTATTCAACTTGGTCACCTTCTTTTGGTTTCATCTATTTTCACTTGTCTGTATGTTAGTCTTCAGTTAAATGAAATGTTATAGAAAATGTCAGTTACGGAAAATGGCAGGAATCATATGACAGATTAGAACTAAACGGTGGCCAAATTTGTTTTATGCTTAAGTCCTTCAGTTCCCTGAGCCATTTCATGAGGAAGCAAACAGAAGAGGACACCTAATCCTTTACAAGGTAGTTTTTGTGACCTTTAGGAAGAACAAGATACCCATGTAGTCCCAGACAGAGATAACCGCTGAAAGTCTCCAATCATTTACTTCACAGAAATGCTTATACCTCTTAAGCAAGCTTTCTTTAGTAATCCTTTTCTCAATTTTTCCAGAGGAAAATGGCTGAGCTTTGTAACTAACTGAACTTCCTCCAACTTAGAAAAGCATGTTATTAAGGTACAGTATTTCAAGTCCTCATACATACCCCCATGTAGAGTACCCTACGTAGTACCATACATACCAGAGAATCTCAAAGTCTCCTGTATATCTGTCCTCATACCACAGCTACAAAATGAAAAGTTGCCATTACACAAATTTTACTGATGGGAAAAGTGTGGCATACAGAAACAGTGCATCTCATAACTGGCCGTTGTCCTGGTCACAGATCAGGAGAACAAAGCTCATGTGTCAAGTCCTCAATTAGTGTCATCAGCACCAAGTCACAGAAGAGCTGAGTGTTGGAAGAGACTTCTGGAGACTGTTTAGCCCAGCCCACCTGGCTCCAGCTCAGCTGGTCTCTCTAACCAGACTGAAAAAAAGTTGTCAACAGATGTAGGAGGCAGTTTCTTTCACATCTTCTCAACTGATGTTTGCAGAAGGGGATATCCCCTCCACCCCGCCTTATTACCACAATCACAAGTGTATTTAAGCGATGCCTTCTGGATAGAGACATTAACGTAGACAATTTTAATTTATATATTCAAAATAAATATGGCAGCAAAAACATTTTCCTCTACAGTATAAGCTGGCATTAGAACAGGAAGTCTGTTCTCCCTTGAGCATCCATCCAGCTATCACCTTGGGAGATACAACATGGAAAGAAACATGATGAAAAGGGTGCGAATTGGAATATATTTGTTAAAAATCAGCTCCCCCCTCCTTCCCTCCCTCCCCCATAATGTCCTTGGATTATTGGACCGCTTTTGAGATGAAGAATTGGACAGTGATAAAACTTTTGCCTCCAAAACTTTATGACACAGGTTTAAAAACAGATGCAATATGAACACTGAATACAAGCATCAGGTAAGAGAAGAACAAGAGCACATGAAAATGAAGGTGGAATGAACCCTATTGTTGAGTGCAGATGTAGCCTGTCAAAAGTCAAAACACTTGCCTCCTCACACATGGGTGCAGTGTAATTTGCAAGCTGGGATTCAGGATGTACAGGGGCACCTTTTTGTTCTCTACAGCTACTTGGCAGTGCCAGGGACACAGCAGGGACTGGGACACAGCAACACAGCAATTACTAAATTAATTCAATGAAAGTAATAGTCTCTGTAGTTAATTCAATCACTGTATTTTGGTTTTGCTTCATTTGGTCAAATTAGGCCCTCCCTTATGTCTGCAAATCTGTTTTACACCTTCATTCTTCCCCCTCACTCTTCACATTACAGGCTCAAGTGACCAAATTCAGCCCTACGAGCCTGACGTGGGACCAGAAGGCACCATCAGGGCCCTGTATGGCATGATTATTTGTCACTGGCACAACCTCCTTCCAAGAATCTACTTTCTAGCTAAAGGCTTTAACTTTTTTCCCCCCACTATTTGTTTGCAACTCTTAATCCTAAAGATTTGTAGCCAAGCCAATAAAGTTTCATCCAAGCTGAAAAACCTCAGACAATAGCTCTCAGAAGTATAACATAACCCATAACCGGTTATTTCTGAAAACTCTGTAGAATGATTTTATGGCAGCATTAACTCTTCCATTGCTCACGGCATACAAAAATAAGAGCTGTTACACTTACTGATAAGATTCTTATGCCTCCTCTTGGTATCTAAAATTTCCAGTGTCCTCTCTTACAGCTGCCCAAGTTCCAAATTTCCTCTTGGTCAAAGATATCAGAGATATAATTTATAAATACAAGATTTGCTTTAAAAAGTGTGCAAAACAAAGTCCTTTGTCCATTGTAATTTGATTTAAATTTAGTTCACTTTGTATTTCGATTATAATTGTAATACAAACTTTAAAACTTTTTCTTCACACATTATAAAGAATTCAGAATAGCATGCAATATGAAATATATAATCTCACATTAAAATTTACACCCGGCAATAAGGAGACTGTCAAGTCCTCCTACTGTAATTGTGGCTTTGATTTCTTTAAAATACAGTTTTGGCTGCGTTATTTATTATATGGATGGAATACTTCATGATAAGCATTAAATCAAGATAATATTCATACTCAAACCATAAAGATGTGCTTTGCCAATTACTGTATACAATAACACCGTCATTGTTCATTGTATTCTTTAAATGTATCAATGCCAACAAGTGCTTAAATTATGCTGTGAATACGCTCTCAATGAATAAACATTAAGGAAGCATGTATCAGCAAATACCAAAACGACCACAAAAATCCCGCAAGTATAATAGTGGTCTTGAGCTAGCAGAAATCACATTTATAAAGTGTTGGGATTAGCTTCTCAAAGCAAGTTACAGATTATTTCAAGCATATACAGAATTGAACAGCCTTTAAGAATGAATTTAAAACACTGGAAAAATGAGCTGCATTTAGTAGGGAGGAACATAGCGATGCAGGACAATTTTTTTTTTTTTTTCTCCTTGTTTGGCCTGGAACAAGTTACTTAAAGTCACTGGACTTTCCTCCTTGTAACAGAGAGGTTGGAATAATTCAAGGGTGTCGGAAGCTTCCCTTCTGAGGTTTGAAACTGATTTTGTACACAGAAACTTGCACTCAATGAGTCAAGGAAATAACATTATATATGGCCTTGAGAATCAGCAGGTTAGGACCAAAGACCATAAACTCCTCTAGATGGTACAGCTATCTTCCAAAAGAGCAATGTGGTGCTTATGGTGGCACAGATATTAAGTAGCAGAAGACCAGAATTGCCCACTACACTAAACATAGACTTTGGAGCTTCGATTACAGAGACAATGGGAATATTTTAAATACAAAATGTCTACAAAGAAAACAGCTAAAATAACAAGGAAGTGTCATAACAATTGCTCAGATGATTACATAATATGCTGTCAACTTTATTAAGTTTCTGTTTTCCTCAAAATCTGTTTTCCCGTACCTAACAGGTAAAAATCATTAACAGTAGTCTATTTTCTGCAGAGCATTTTCTCAGAATTCATCCATTAGTGTCATAATAATCATATAAACAGAAAAATACAACAAACAGTTTAAATATTAAAAGCAATTTTTCTCTTTTTTTTGGCATTAAAAAAAATAAAAGCAGAGTACTGCAAGATGTAGTCTGAGTAGGGAGATCCTACACCTGGGCAGGTACATGGGAATCTGTTTTCATTTAATCAAAATATATAATTTCTTTTATTAAAATGTTAATGCTCTACTTCGTAAAGCATCATGCAAAACCACAAACAGCTTTAGCAACATACTGATAAGAAGGATCGAGAATCTTCATCCCATATCCTACATTATTTAGTCACGCACCCAAATTCACAACCAAAGAACAAGTTGTGCTATTTACCTAGATGTTCTCCAACACACCACTGCATTTTCAACAGAGATCGACAACTGTGGAGTAGAAAATGAGCCCTCTTCCACTGGCATCACAAATAACATGCAGAGAGGGGCCCTCCTTTAAAAGACAATTAGAGCATTAAGTCCTATTTTGCTCTTCTTGTTCTCTTCAGCGTTGCCCTTCTTAAAAACCACGATCATTTCCCTTAAATAATTCAACCTAAGTGTTTACAGTGATCAGCCATAACAATAAATTCATCAGACTGTTTAGAAGCATAAAAGGTAGTCCCCCTCCTCATTTGATCTAATTTCACTATGCTTCAATTCCAGTGACTGCCTCTAATTGTGCAGTAAGATACACACAAACAAAATTATGATACCCCATTGGAGAACTCATTTTGGTCAACTTTTTACCTACTTGTTCTCTGCATATTCGTTCCCTCTTCACATTTTCGTTATGACCTCAAAATCCCCAGAAACATCAGAAGCATATCACCCCATTTTTACATCAAGGTGGTTAACACAGGATGAACAGGGATGCCATCCTTCTGTCACAAAAAATTACAACACATTGGTAATTATGGTAGGACTTGTACCTTTGCCATTCTAGAATATGATGCAAGAAGAAAATTTAGATCAAGAGACTTGGTGCTTTATTTTGTTTGTTCTTTGGTTTATTTTTAAGAAAAAAAAAAAAGCAAGCCACTGATTTATTTAGGAAAACAGTGGTCTAAATGGAATAAATGGATTTTTTGTTTGGTTTCTTTTTTTTTTGATTTTGAGACAGAACTTCTACAGAGGACCATAACACACACATCAGCTCTGTTCTTCTCACCTTCTTACTTACTTTCTCTTAATAATCACATACTTGTTATCAGTTAGCAGTTTTCCTTAGTGGATTCATGGCCTCAGATTCTTTTCTCTGAGCAGGTCCAGTTGGCAACAGTATAACACCAAGCTCTTGATTAAACATTAGCTTTGTTCCCTTGTTTGCTCCTTAAAAGCTCCAACAATGAAGAATCAGTAGCAGCAGAAATTTCACAAAAATCAAGAACACTACTACATTACAGTTCTTTTTAAGAACTGTAATAAGTTTTAGAGAAGTCTAAATCACTCCAGAGCATGCTTGATGACTTTCTCTGTCCCGTCTTTTTTTGCATCTAGACATCAGTTACTACTTAACATCTCCATACCAGCTGAAGAGTACAGAAGGAACGGCAGCCTATTTTGTATAGAAAAACAAAGATTTGCATTAAGAGAAGCTAATGGCAAGAAAGGCAATGTTATTTCTATAAATCTGTGACTTTTGTAACTCTAATCCTCTAATTAAAATCCTATGCTACATCATCATTCTTTCCCTTCTACTTTTCCACCTGTGATGCACAATGTATATTAAGTGGCTTCATATAAACAAGGAACACAAAAGCATCCTCTCCAATTTACCTATTTAAATTTCTAGAAATTTCTCTTCCATGGTTTGTTAGGAACAGTACCTTTTGTTTATACTTTTGTATAACATGGAAGCACGATCTTAAGTAAGCTTGATTATGAATGAATGTTCTTGTCAGCTACAAGCAGATGCATGTCCATACACATGAAAGGCAGACATGAATCTTCACAATTTAAGGGCTTCAAAGCCAGGAAATCTCTACCACCTACATTCAATCTAATTTCAAGTTCTGTTAAGCAAAGCGATAGCTGAGAAATGACAGTTACCAGTCAGAGTGTACCTCAGCTGCTGCACTATTACAAACACAAAGTCTTGAACTTTAGAAGTTACCTGAGTAAAATCAAGCAGATTATGATCAATCAATAGTAGAAAAAAATAAAGTTATACTATCTTTACCTCTGATACAATGATCTTTTTCGGATCTGAAAAAGCCTTGTGAAGTACAGAGCACAGGCTCAAAGTGAGGTACAGAGATTTATCCAAGATTTACGGGAAGTCTAGTGAGATACAAACAGAACAGATACGCCCAAGGTACTGATTCAGAGCTCTATACAAAAGGCACTTCAAAGCAGGGCTCACCAAATTATTTTTTAGTTTGGAGAAAATAATACTTGCTTCAATACACAGAGCAACTACCACAAAGTAACAGGTTACTGAGGGGCACTGACTTCATGGTGACTACCTGCATACCCCACAGCAAATGCCAATCATTCCAGGTAGCCCACCCTTTAATCTAACCACCTTGCATTACCAAATCACCATTACAGACAGCTAGCTAGACCTTAGACACAAACCTACATATGATTTACCAAAAAAAGGACAACAAAATGCAACTAACTTTGTAGCATGTGTGTTCGGTGTGCACTGCTTATAAATGGAATAAGGTACTATAATGTCAGATGCTCCTTACACATCTAGTAGACAAAACCTACTGTTGCAGCCTCAGCTCTTCTATTACACTACAGCTTAACACCTCACACAATCCAGTGTCATAACCTCACTTCTGTGTACCGAAAGCATAAGCAGAAGTTACATACACAAGCAAACTCTTCTTAAAAGGTTAACCTAGAACTAAAAGCTAGAAGAAAACTGCAGAGACATGTTTTTTCCCCCCCATTTTGGAGCTCTACTATGCAGTAGCTTTTGCAACAAGAGAAGCAGGAGAGCTTCTATGTAAAACAGAGTAGCAAGGTTGTAATACCTGAGTCACGTAGCTAGTGAGAAGTAATGGAATTGCTTCTCATTCAAATTGCTGAATTTAGTAGGATACAACATTTGTAAAATGTAGTAAACTACAACAGTCTTCTCAATTGTAGCATGTAAACCCATTCCATCTTAGACAGAAAATACGTTGCAGCAAACAATAACAACCCTGATTCGGGCAGTTGAGTAATTGTATAAAGAAGTAATTTTTACACTGTAAATGAAAAGTATTTTAAAAAATTTGTGTTCCATGTCTCAAATACTGCTAATATACAAAGACAGTAGGGATCTAGTAATCAGTAATTCTAAAGGAGAGAATGTTGATAATTACAGTAAGTTACTAAACAGGATAATTTCCCAATTATATTGCCAAATACAGTCTGTCTGGAGTGCACTTCAAAACAAGAGAAAAGCTTTCACATTTGTGATTTCACTACATTGCTTAAAACAGCTGGTGAAAAATCACCAATCTTCCACACAAGTTAAAACATGCAGGCTTTTTATTTCTCTTTGTTAAATCCAGAAGCTATTTTGAAAATAAAAATCCCATGGTTTTTGAAACTACTTTTGAATTTTCTTAATTTACTTCTGAATTTACATGCAAAATTCTAATTCACTCCTTCATTAATGAAAAAAAAGTACAACTTTACCAGGATTGAAAGTATTTATTGCAAAGGTTACAAATACTTGTTCCTACCTCCACTTTTGTTCGGTAGAGAATGAGACGCTTGAGGCTGCCCACTTTGGCTATGTGGTTGAAAGCCTGAGGTGGTATTTTATCACATGATGAGAGATTTAATTCCTGAAGATTTGGACACGTTTCAGTAATGACCTCCAAGCATGTTTCATTGAGGAAATGGCCACAAGACAACTCAAGACGTACTAGTTCAGAGCCACAAACTTTCAAGAACCTGTAAAAAACACATTTTAAGTGAAAAGTAAACGTACTTTCAGGTGCGAGTCTGAATACTGTCAAAACCTTAAGCATGTAAACCAGGAAACAGCTCCTTTCAACAATGAAAAGCCTACAGACCACAGCTCTTATGTCACCTCCGTTAACTAATAGAAAACATGATTAGGTTAAAGTAAATGAATCATAACCACCCTGAAGAAGTTACTTCTGAATCACATCTGTACAAATCCAGAAGAGACCAAACTAATTAGGTTTTGAGTTAGAGAGCAATATTCAAAAACCAAAAGGTAGTCAGAGAGTCAAGGCTGTTTCACCAACATTAACTTGAGACTGTACCTAACCTAGATATTACACAATGTTTTGTACAAAGGAATATTTGACTACATATATTTTAAGAAACACAGAAGGCTATATTAATGCTATACATGGCATAAGGAGGCTAACGTCACTAAAGCAGCCTTAAAAAGCAATTCTACCTTGAAAAAGAATGGCATAAGAATCATTGGGGGTGAGAACAGTACAGAGAGGGCTTTTTATTAAATTAACATTAGTCTTGAAAACTCTGTTTCAGTTTAGAAAGTTGGAACATGCTTTCTTCTTGCCATTTACTCTGAGACAATGGAGCAAAGTACAACACAGGTAATGTTTGAAATGCTTTTAAGCAGTCCCCGAAGCCAATTCTGACAATGGCCTGCAAGTATCCACCGATGATTTCACATTTATCTTTATCTCAGAAAAATCTGCAAACGGAAAAATGATGTTAAACAAATACTTTTAAATGGGTGAAATATTCAAAAGTTTAAGACTTTCAGAAAAATAGCTCATTCCTTTCATTAACAAATAAGTCAAAATCAACACTTTGTAGCTGTTCTAGAACACAGAGATTCCTAAGGACTATTTCACATGACTTTCATTGGAAGTAAAAAAATGTAAGATATTAGAAGACAAAATATCCAAAATTTAGAAACTCTGATGTTCTCTGCATGAATTACACCTTCTGTCAGAGATCTTGTGTCAGAAATCCAAGCTCTATTATATCTCATTGAAGCTTTTAATTAAAAACACATAAGCTTATGTCCCTTTTTGTTGCAAAGATAACCTTCAAACTGTGAGTCAATCACTAGGCTTGTAAGTTTGATATTTAGTAGGAAAAAAAACCCTCACACATTTGCAGTGATTTTGTTATACTTTAAGTTTCTCCAGTAGAAAAAACTAAGTTCCTAACCTATGGGCTGCAATGAGTTCCCCCTGTTACTTCCTAGAATAGTGGAGCTACTTGTGAGAGAGCATGAAGAAGTTTCTCACAATAAATGTGTTGATCTGCTCTATTACCAGTTCTAGCCTACAAAAAACTTCATGCAGACAAAGCAGCTTTAGATTCTGACACTTTTACTGCAAAGTTAGTATTACTTTTTGGGTTTAACTCACATAATAGAAATGCCAGAGAGACAGGACGCTTCTGCTTGCACAAAACCTCCTACTGCTACTACCACTAAACAGGTACTAGCCTTCCCAAGACTCTGCTCCTGCTGAAACTTAGGATGAAATAGCTGCTGGTCTTAAAAGCAGACACATGCAGGGAGGCATTCCTCAATGACACTAACAGTAGTGCAGGACTTGAAGTCCGTCTTTCAAAATCCAAGTTTTCAAGCCTTCTCCTTTCCTTACTTTTTCATTACTCACTCAAGTCATACTTGCCATTCATCATCACCTTTCTTTATTCCTTTCATCTTGGACATTACACAGCCTAAGTTTGATTATGCAGATCCTATGCAATACGGAGGGGAAAGGAGATTCCAGGGTGGCATCTCCATCCCTGGAGGTTTCCAAGAGTCACCTGAAACCTTGACTGAGCTGATCTAGCACTGGGGACACTGGCACTTCAAGTGGGAGCTTGGAGTAGACAACCTTCAGAGGTCCCTAACATTTCTATGAGCCTATGCAAACAGAAACAAAGAGAGGGTCTGAGACATGAAAGGGGAGACATAAGCCCCAGAGGTTCTGCCAAGCATGGCCTGCAAATTGACTCCTCAGCTATTTTTGTCCAACTCTACAGGCTCTCTTTAGAATCTATTTTAGCTTGTAAAATCAGAGGTCATCAAGCACCAAGCACTTATTTGCCGTTTTCATACTGGATACAGTGAATTCACCTAGACTGGTAAGCCTTCTTATGAGCGTGTCAGAGCTGAAATGACATGACAATTTACAACAATTAGCATCAGGTATTTAAACATTAGACTGCTATTTTAGGCTAGCAATAGAGTTCAACAGTGCCATGGAGAAAGGCAGGATGGAAATCCCCTGGAAACCAGAGTAGAGGCATATGGATTCATTGCTGATTACCAATTAGCCAATTCCTTTATTTAATGAGTACTTTAACAATACTTCACACAGCTTCTTTCATCAGCAAATTATCAGGTTTGTTTGAATGGTGATATTTTCCACAAAACCTTGTCAATCGTCACTTATTAAACCTCTAGCTTTTAATTTGCTAACAGATAAATATTTTATGAATTACTCCATTACAATAATGGATGTTAGGTGAACTGCCATATAATTTAACAGGGCTTGGCTGTTATAAATGTTGGTACAGATCAACGCTTTTCTGCTTCTAGGAATGTTAAAAGTTAACATTACCAGGTCAGGGAAACACTCATTTAACCCCCTAGACTTTGAGAAGAACTCCAGGCTCACCAGCTTGAGGAGTTGTTATCCTCATAACATTCTATTTAAATTCATGACACTTGAAACACACAAACAGAGCAAACACAGCAATAGCAACGAGCATTGCACTTCATGGCTTTGCTGCCTTTTTGGAAAAGGTTATTTAGGAGACATTAAACAGAAAGGCAAGGGGGATAAGGGACATGCAGCAGAGTACAAGAACGAGCTGACAGGCATGAAGTAAAGAGATGAACAGAAAGAGAAGGAGGAATTTGAGGAAGTCACCAACCAGCACAGGGTGGAGAACATCAGGCAGAACTGCAAAGTTCTCCCAACGATCAAGGCACCCTAGTCTTTGTTTGCACTTAACAGGCTGCTCAGGACAGAGGTTTTTCCTAATGTCTTTCTACATGGATCTCCAAAGCCATATGGCAAGGTAGAAAACGGATTCTCATGCTTTCAGAACAAATGTGGCATTGCCTTCATACTTCTGAGACTTAACAGACACTCAATGCCTGACTCTGACTTAGCTCATTTGAAAACAAACAACCCCCAAAAATACACCTTCTACCCAAATCAACATTTCTTCACATCTCTCTCCTTTAATCACTGAGGACTGACTGGTTCCTGGTTTTAGTCTGTCCTCCTTTCTGCACAGTCATCCATCCCTTTAGTTTTGCTTTTATCATCAATATTTTATACGCACAATTTCTGAAGTGATTTCCCTTCATCCTTTCATGTTTGTCATGAAATATGACTGACTAAACAACCTAGAATAATGCGAATATGTACATTTAATTTGCTAGACATTGGATTGGGCCTTTCCCTCTAAGTTCATCCTCAGTCTAGACTGCAGTATTTCAGGGGGTTTTTTGTTTATTGGTTTTTTTTGTGTTGTAGAGGGTTTTTTTGGGGAGGGGGGTATTTTTTGTTCGGTTTGTTTTGGTTTTTTTTTGTTTGGTTGGTTTTTTTTTTTGTTTGGGGGGTGTTTTTAGTTTTGTTTTTTAAATAAAAAAAAAACAAACTCACTTTCCATCACCTTCTGCCTGCTCTCAAGAACTGCTGCTCATTTCCCCCCCTTCAGCTTCAGCTTTTGGGAAGTAAGTTAGTCCTAGTGAAATCCTTCTGAAACATCAAATACATCTATTTGCAGTTCGGATGCTATTTGCTCATGCTGATGTTAAACCCATCATGACCATGGGGTCACTTAGCCTATTAACAACTTCCAGTCTTGTAATTCATGTCTGCATCATAAGCATATCCGATGGGCCAAAGAAGGTACCAAAAAAAAAAAAAAATCAAGGTACAAGAGATAGCACCCTTCATGTCAGAACCAGCTGCATAAGACCTCCCAAACAAAATCCTCAAAATGCCTTTAGACATATGCTTATGAGAGTACTGAACACATTACTTTTGCTCCAGTGGTTTGTAATGGAACTGCACTGGCTATGTAAGAAGGCTTCATTTGAATAAAATCAACCCCTAATGTTCTATGCAAGTTTAAAGTTCATGCACTTTTCCATTTTCTCCCCTCAAACACTGAAGCACGTTCCTCCTCCTTTCAGTCAGTGAGTTGTTTTCTACTCTAGGTAGTTTCCAAAGTTGTGGTGACTGCATATTTGCATGGCGGCTTTTGGTACTTCCATTCGTCAGCAGACACCAACTTCTGGGATCACAGTGTCTGCACTGATAGTGCAATGAATATAAGAAATTACAAGTGCCTAATTGACTCTGAATCAGAACGTGCTACGCCAGCCTTACAGCAGAGATCTGAGGACCTAAAGAATCTTGACAAATTTACTTATGTAATTTAAAACAATGAGATTTGGCTTCTGGAATTACATTTTAACATATTTCTTAAAGTCATGTCCAGATATTTTTATACTCACAATGATGTTTTTCCTTTCAGGACTGCTGTGTTACACAACAGCAGCAGTATGTAGGACAGAAAACTGCAATAAAAGTGTTAAGACTGGTATGACCGGAGAATGAATGGGTACACACAGGTGTAGAAGCACAAGAAAGAAAAAATGGCAACGCGAGGGCTGGTAGAACAGTGTGTGTTAGTAGTCAGATTAGCAGGTCATTGAGGTCCTTTAACATACGTATGCGCCGTTTCTCAGGACACGCAGATTAGCAGATGAAGGACGGAGGTGGCAGAGAACGGCGAGGCTACGCCAACAACATATATCGGTTGTCTTGGTGCATCCGAGTATGCACACTTGAGAATGAGACTGAGTAACGTAATTTTGTTTTTAAAATGAAGTCACCTTCCTTCCTTCCAAGACATTCTAATTGTTACAATGTTATTTTCTACTCTAGCATGTATTAAACCTTTTTTTTGTCAGCAAACCTTAAACCATTGCATGCAAATAAGGAGAATATTAAGTACCTGATCATGTGTTTTTCTCAACGCAGATTAAACTATTTCAATAAAAACGTGCAAAACAAACTATTACTTAATCTCAGTTACAGCAACCCTAGGTTTCACTAAAAACTGTGGAAATTAAAAAAAGACAGATGCGATTTTTAAATTGAGAATCCCTGTCAAGTCACACATTATTCCTGTTTTCTGTGACTGAGTATTTGATGCATGTTTCAGTAATTTCTCTGACCTTCCTGCTAGTTTGATTCATAGCAAAGCCTCACCAAGTTAAACATTGTCAAAATACACCTATATGAAACAGCAACTAAAGCCTTCAAACCTTAACAGCCACAACATTGTTAAAAAAATATTCCTGGATGTGCTTGCCATGCAAACACTGCATCACTAACCTGAAAATAAAACACTACTAATTCATTTTCACAGTATAAAATGTTAGAAGTAAATAAAAATCCCAATACCTCAGATATTTGAAGCAAAAGAGTTTAAACAATCTAATGACATTATCAGTGATACAAAGAAATCTGCATGTGAAACTCTGTTTTTAAACTGTCATCGTCCTTGAGCTTAAACCTCAGAGCATTTATTCAGCATCGCGATATTTAGTACACCTCCAGCCAACTTGCCTCACTTTTCCTATATAGGTCTTATCCTCCCACGCTGATATTTCCCTGGCATGAAGAAATCCACCATACCTCTAACGCCAAGAGAAATGCAGTGCTGCTTACGCAATGCTTGCTGTGAAATCTTTATTTGTTCCTTGTCACTTTGCATTCCAGACACTTGAGACTGCTCAGATATTCATTTGTCTTTCACTTTTCCATATACTCTTAGTTCAATCTAAACGATAAAGTTCAGCTCATTTATATTATATGCTGAAATCAAAACTTTATGATAGTAATTTTTAGCCCTAAGGAGTAGATGTTATCAATAAGTTAAAATACCTTCAGCTTTGCCTCAGGATGTTCATATGCCTGAAGCATTCTATCTTCTCATGATAATACAGTATTTGCTTCAGTCACATTTCTTAAAACTAGTCTTTGTAAAAATTTTCTACTTTAATACATTTTTGCAAGAAAATATATATTTTCAGTTATTTCTTACAATCATGTCTATATGAACCTTTTAAAGCAACACACAAATTTACACAAGCTACTTCAAGATTGTTGTAAGAAACCACAGATAAAAACTTTTTTGAAAGACAGTTCAAAATATAATTTGAGCAAGAGTAGCATTTAAACATGCCCTGACTTGCAGAAATCATAACCTAAACTGTATAGTTGTAAGAATGAAACTAACTGTGCCAGTTTTGAATTCAACACTGCCAGCTGTAACACCAAATGCTGAGAAAAGTGCAAAAATAAAGAAAACAAAATAAAAAACAGGCCCTGTAAAAGTGAAATGCTGTTATCTATGAGGATAAGGTATTTTGGTTTTAGCATTTTGCCGTTTCTATGCTGCAGCAACTTGCAGTGTTTGTGAAGTTATTTACAATTTTCATTTAGCAAATAATGTTTTTTTCTCCTTGAATTGACGAATATAAGTTGGCCTTTTAAAAACAGCATAACGGAGTCCTTCAAATTGTTACAACTTCTAGGCAGAATTCTTTACACCTCCAAGTAGTTGGCTTGGCAGCCATTCATGGTCACTTATGCAGCAACTTATCACAAAATTTACAAACTCGAAGTATTGGAATAAGTAATTTAGGCTCGTTTGAACTCAACCTCAAGTTACAAGACCACTTTTTTACCAATTGAATCCAAAATAAAAGATGCAGCTTGGTACTCTATAGGCACACCTCATTGACTTATTTAAAAATTTCTGTTGCAGAAAGAAAGAGAAAATACCAAGACCAGAGAGGGAGCCAAAGAGAGCAGGACAAAGAAAAAACAACAAACTGATTCAGAAACATTCATGCAGTAGGCAGCAAGAGAAGATTTTGCACTAATAAACGTAGTGGTACATGTCTTCTACTGTTACGTATAGACAGACAGAAATAAGTATTTAATTTCTGCAAAGGACAATTACAGTCTGAAAATCTGATTAAGTCTTTAGTAACAGTTAACATCAGCAGGTAACTGATAAAAGCAGCAATGCGCTCTCCCCAGCCAAATGAGAACCTCCTCTGCAAGACTCATTCTGAAGAGTAAACTAGAAAAAAAATTTAAATGTGAAATAGAATTCCTAGGGAAGTCAAAGTACCTCCATTCTTTGGAAACTCTGTTTTGCATAGTAACTCCCAAAAGTCAGGCTGGGCAAGGAACAACTAGAAGTCCAAAAGGAAAAATTGTGGGAATTCATAACTACGTGTCCTGGGTGCTGCAATATCCACATGGTGGTGGTTTCTTAATGACAGCCAGGGCAATAAAACTGAAACATTACTTGTGAGATTTCTCCTTTGAGGAACAGTATCTCTTACCAGGAAGCTACTTTTTTGAAGAAAGTTACGTTAATGCTTTTGAAAAGCAACTGTTATTCTAATAAGTCTCCTGTATAATTCCATAGCAAATGAGCTGCAAATTTTCCTGTCCTGGAGGCCAGCAAATTTGACAAACCTGCTGATGAAGAATGTCAAAAGGAAAATTTGTGTTTGGAAACTCTACTAGAAAAGACACTTCTATAGAACAAAGAGTTGCAAAATTATTTCTGCATTAGGAAAAAGGAGACTTTCAAAACCAGACCTAGTTACAGCAGAGAAGTTGTGATTCAGGAGTGAAAATTCTGAGCAGAAGTCACACCTGAAAATCATTTAGCTTACAACTTTGTTTCAAAAATTTAAGATTGAACTGCATCCCCATTCCTAGATTGCTTGTATCTCTTCCAAGAAATACTTTTGCCTAGAAATACAGGTAACTTCACAATTGTATGATTGTCCAAGAACACTTTTTCCCCTTGTTACAAATAAATATCACCTGTATTAATGAATATAAAATTGACCATGTTTATTCACAGATTATTAAGAGTCAAACGATGAATATTTATTCTTTTGGAAACACTGACTACAGGTAAGTGCTGTTATTAGTTCAGCACCGAAATAAAAAAGTCATTAGCAATAAAGCCAACTAACTGCAAGTCAGAAATGCCAGAACCGCAAAAGTTTATAATTCTCTGAATTTGGTCATTCATTTCTTTCAAGATTACAAAAATATTTAGCAGTACTGCATGTTCAAAAAAAAATAATGAAAATTTTAAAAAATTGCCATGAAGATGCAGATACATTAAGTTTTCAAAGGACAGATTTAATAGCTAAGCATCAGAAAGCAAGCACATCATGATTTCAGAGTTGAATTCTCAATTAAAGCTTGCATATTTATCCTCTGCATAACTTATCTAATACAAAATCCAAATTTAGGAGAAACGTTTGTACCCCACTCAACAACTAGCTGACATCTATCTCCTTTTTCTACCAACAAGCACAAAAGAGCATAGGGTTCTTGGATTATAGTGGAAGGTCAGGAAAAAAGGAAGCGACGTTCTAATCTTGTCAAAGTATTGCTTCAAATTATTTTACTTGCCCAGGGAAGGCACCCAGGCACCAAAGGAAAGAAAATATTTGAATACTTGATTTAACCTTTTTATTCAGAAAACAAATGAGAGTTAAGACTTTTTTCTTTTAGATATATTAAACATTTCTGTTTCTTATCAGTCAAGTTCTGCTTTCACCTGCCATTGCTGATTACCTCTTAGTTGAAGCAGCAATTTTTGCTTAAATGAAATGCATTGATAGATGCTGTTTAACTAATGCAAACGAGCAAAGGAGCAAGAAATGATATGTTAAGAAAGCAGAGAACACAGCTATTATACAGAGAAGAATCCCTGCGAATTTGCTATTTTAATGACCTACAGCACAGTCATATTTTCAGCTCAGTGGAAGATGCACATGCAAACCCCCTGTTTCCCAACAGGGCTAATGTTTTAAATCATTTTTATGAAAATATTTGCATTTACATTGCACTCCAGTGATTACTTACGGCCCATACCTTGTAAGCATGCACTGTAATCAGTTTATTACTGCAGCCATTCTAATACAGTCCTACTGATGACTCATCTGTACAAAGAACAACTGCAAACATTTTCTTCGTGAGATGGACTTTTGACAGCTTTGTTCTAGTGGAGTCTTTTAGAAGCCCAGGAGAAAGCAAAACACTGCTCACCCTGGAAGAAGCCTTTCAGTCACAAGCAGTTTGGCACATGCAGACTCTACATATTGAAACGGACTTCTGCCGCTGTATCTACTATCTCGTACTGTTTTAGCTGTTGTTTTTTTCTACATCACAACAATCACACCCTTTACAGTAAATCAAAGATGTTTCTTGTCTTTTAATAAGGTTTCAAATACTTAGTGAAACTACTGTGCAGCAGCTCTGCAAACAGAGCTTGTCAAAATACTTCTGTACATTTAGCACTGACCTGCTAAATCCAGAAACAGAGATGGCTCCCCTGTTTCCAGTCCAAGATAAATTCAGCCACTGGATGAGAGTGCAGCGAGACTGTAGGTATTCCAGAGATGTGTCATTAATCCTTGCCCAGTAAGGTTGTAAACTGAGATGAATGTACTGTAGAGGATCACAGCAATGTTGGTATAGTAGCTTACAAGTTTGTGCTAGTCTACACAGGTCTGGTACTGTAAGGTGACTCAAAATCAACTGGATGAGCTATATTAAAAACAGAAAAAAAGTCACAGATGGTCATATAGCACTTGAAATGTTAAGGGAAAACTGCAAAGAAATAAGAAAAGATGTTCTAACTTCAAAGAAAAGTAAATCCTTTTACTTAAAAGTAACTTCTCGAATAAATCGATTAACTATTAAATAGGACTGCACTGCCTTCTCAATTTGACAACATATTAAACAAGAAAGGAAAAAGCAGATCAGCATATGAAAGTGACACGAAGCTTTAAAATTATAAGTTTCCTTATCCATGCCAATTTAAACAGTGATATACATGTAAACACTACATTTACATATTTCCCCTCACAATGTCTGCACTGCTGTTGATCAGAACACTGAGTCGGCATCCTCTTTCTTCTCTGGATTTGGTTTTTAAGATGGTAGCATATTTGCAGAGTACATGGAAAAACCATACCATGTCCCAGTTTCCCCACACCCTGAGCTGATTTCAGATTTATTCCTCTGCTCCCTGCTTTAAAAACCAGTGTTTTGTCTTCTACCTTATATCCTCTCCCATCCATGCTGGACTATGCAACTAGGTAAAAAATTCAACATATTCAGATCTTCTTTTAAGAAGTAATCTCTTCCTTGCTGTAACACTTTGAGAGCATTTTTGTTCTATGCCAGAGCCAAACCTGAAAGGCAAAACCCCTTTTACCTTTATCAGAGCAAATAATCTCAGCTTCAGAATAATCACCAGCTCTTCTGACTAGCATCACTATACATGTTTTTGTAATGACTTATCTCACGCTCAGAAATTAAGAAATATCCCATCTCCTATCATGCTCTGTTTTCCTTTCTAAAGGAAGATGAACACACGCAGACACATACTCACTTTAGGAAATAACAAAAATGCTCAACAAAAAAGATCTGCTTTAGCTTAGAAACTGAGAGAAAATGCACTTAAAAAATGAAATCTAAAAATTAATGTTTACTTTACCAGGGCTGTCTTTAACAGCTATAAGTACCTGCACTCAAGTTATGTAACTAAAACTAAGTGTTTTCAAGCAGAGTGGGAAACAATAACAGGCTGAAATGAGTCAGTGTAAATAAAAAAAAAAAAAAAACCAACAAAAACAACACACAACCCACAAACCAGCTTAAACTGAAGAGAGTCCTGTGGCCCTTTCAAAATACCATAATGCTCCATTTTAATGTCTTGTAAGGATTCATAAGACAAAACCGCCAAAAATAAGAATAAAATGCTTGACATAAAATAAAAATGAAGCTGTTTGTGAGATCCAAACAGATTGTACTTCCAACGTACCAGTTTATGCAGCTAGCTTCCGCCTCCCCTCCTCCCCCCTTCATTTTTGGAAGAGAAGAAATAAGAAAACAATCCAACTTCCTGCAAAATGAAAAATGTTACTTCCTACTCAGCTCCAGATTTAGTATTTGGATTTCAAACACCATCTACGACTCTTCAGAAAATTTAACTTCAACTCCAATGCCAAAATACCATGTTTGCATATACTCCAGTTTCTCTCAAGCCTTCCCTCTCCCCTTCTCCTTGCTCCTCCTTCCCCCTAAAAACAGCCCAGGCGTTTTGTCTCCGCAGGTGCCTGGATCTCTCACCTCAGCTCCTTGCAGAGGATCTGCACAGACATTTCAATGTCACAGCAATACATGTAACATATATATATATAAAATAACTGCACTTAATATATTATAATCAATAAAGTTTGCTCCCACCTGACATTTAGTGTGTTGGCATTTTGGTATCAGAGAGCGAGCAAACTAACCAGGAGCGAACATAGATACAATCCCAAGTTACTATCTTGATTTTTGCTTGGCTCAGACCCATACTTCAGCTTAAAAGTTGCTTAGCACAGTTTTGTTTGTCATTCTAATAGTAGACACCTAAACATATACCTATTTTTCTAAAGGCCATCAATTTAACTTTAAATAATTTTCAATATTCTGAAAGACAGCTTCAAACTATTTTGCAATCTTTCAGCTATTTCACACTCTGTAAGCCACCTAAATATCTATTTTATGAATGTCTTTTTCCTCAGATTTTTCCTATGCTTATTTAGTAAGTTTTCTAGAGCAGAGAGCTCAACAACAAAGGCTGCACAGTTAGCTGAATTTATGTCTACAATTAATGTGGCGTAATAACGTCTGATAAAAACAAAGTAACACAAATTTTGTTCAATGGAAAAAAAAAAGTTATTTTGTGACTCTGAGCAGTGAAGATAATGGTGAATAGAACTATAAATGCCTCACCAATGTCCCTTTACACTGATGACTTCAATCAGTGTTTCATAACATATAGGATGCTGCAGTCTTTCCACACCTGAGATGAAATCTCTTACCACATCAATGTCTTAATCAGAAAAAATCATCCTTCTTTGCTTTTTACTGAAATTATGCTACTTCATAATATCTAGAATGAAAAAATATAATGAAATGTCACTACTATGACATTAAGATATAAAGTACTTTTTTTCTGGCTTTTGATTAAACAAAGATAACAGGTTCCAAACCTACAGGCTAATAACCATTAATCACCGTTAATCTGGAGTCTGGTGTCTGTCAGAAATCTGCTTTTTATGTATGTGTATCCTAGCATAAAGTACAATTTGATACCAAAATGAGTATGTGACATGACATGCTGTATTGTGCTACACCGTGTTCGTGGTGATTCCAAGAATGCTGCAAAATTGAGTATCTGCTTTGAAAACTAATTTCATAACACAGTTTCTCACAAACAACTGGTTTTACTCTGCATTTATGAAAAATTATGGCAACCATTATTGTTTCACTACTTACTTATAAATCAATCAGTAAAACAAAAAATTATTGGAAAAACAATACAAAGGAATATAAAAAGGAAAACAAAATATAATTTATACAACACTGATCACCTTTTTAGGCTCTGATGGGCCGAAAGTACAAGAGTACTTTCTCTCCCATTTCCAGGGCAAACATGGCACATGCCAGCTTTAGAGATGTAGTGAGGTCAACACCCACTACAGTGAAAACCTCCAAAAATTGGAGTTTTCCAAATCGTACGTCTCCACAACAATTCAACAACCAACCATATACAAATTCATTGTGTGCTGTTTGAGCACAAAAAAGATCCTGATTTGTACCTGAGCCATGTGTGTTTTATCATCATCACAGTCCCTAACTGCAGCATCTTACATATATGCATGTATTTTGAATTATAAATTTAAAAATATAACATCTTAAAAAAAACAGACATCTCACTCACTGCATCAAAGTTTGCTTATAAGCTCAGACAGGATCTCCATCACACTCTTCAATACATGGGGTAAAACTTTACCAATGGTGTAGCTCCTAATAGTACTTACCTACCCAAAAGTCTCTCCAGCTTTTTAAAGCATTTTTGCTGAATAACAGCAAGCAATAACCGTTTGTACCCAATAAACTACTTTCTGTGGCTGGAGCACAATACTGCAGAACTTGATTTGTCCAGAAAATAATGCTTGGATGCTGGTCAAACCTAGAATGTCTGCACATTCTACAAATTTCCTCTTTCAGTTCTTCACTATAAGCCCCTCCAAAATGAAACTATACTGGTCTATGCAAACCACTCATTCGGAAACACGCAAATGAATGACTTGCGATTTTTTCATTCTGCAGCTAGAGCTGCCACAGCTTAGACCCTAATTAATTAGAATTGATAGTAAGACACGCTCAGATAAAGGACAAAGGATAAGGCAAAGAGAGAAGGCAGGAAGGAGAAGATGGTATTCTAGGGCTTTTGACATTCCTCAACATAGTTTAAAAAAACACAGTTCCTAGTTCCACAATCCTATCTATAGTATGCATTTGCTGGTGCAAGCACATTTAACAGCGCACGTGAACACATGTGAAACAGTTGCAAGATCCACTTTCCAATATACAACCATTTAAGTCTCCCTTTTCTTTATTCTACGCACATAACGTGTCTTGGTATGGGGTGCTTTACATCGGCAACCTATAGGCTCTGATCCTCTCAGCAACGAAAGGCTGTAAAGGTCTTAAGCCCCTTCTTGATTCAAAGAACAGAAAAGGATCCTACCGACAGACTGCACAATCAAATAATCCAGACTCCAGGAGGACTACAGCTGGAGAGATCTTCTCCATGTCCCATTGCTCAGAAGCTAGTCTGCTATAGCAACTGGCAGTATATCGGCCATTAGCTGAAGGGAATCTTGTGCCATATGCTTATTAGCTGTTAAGACAGCTTTGAAGACCCTCATGAGTTTCTCTTTCCAAATAGAGGCACAAAATCTTGCTGATTATCTGAAAGCCTACAAATATTTGTTCCGGAAAGATGTAAGAAGTTTACTGTTGAGGGAAAAAAAAGTGTATGACACTTAAAAATGCTCTTGCTTATTGCTCTGACTCTTCTATTTAAGTATCATTTAAGGGATGCAGATCTTATATTCAAGACCCGTTTTCCTGGAACATAGGTGCCAAATCCACATTTAGCGGTGAAATTCACTTCCCCAGTAGACATGAACAGCTCATAAATCTTGTAGGCAGCTTTAGGAAAAACTGGCTTCAAGGATTGACAAAGATGTCATTTATATCTTTTTATATCAAAATTTATATATATATATATATATATAAAAAAAAAAAAAAATCTTTTGAACTGCAGCACACAGGCTTTCTCCTGACTCTCCTCTCTGGAGAACAAAAGTTAGATTCTCGGTACCTGGCACATCTTGGTGAGTCTCAAACTGCACCACAGGTATGGTGTGGCAGGTATTCCTCACCTTTCTCAGAGGCTTTTAACTTCTCTGGGCCATCAGGTCTCAAGCATTCCTGGAAAGCCAACTAAGACTAAGGCCTTACTCCTTCCACTTTACAAACAGCACAAGTTAGTCAAAGATAACTGGGAAGAAAGATAAGGACATGAAATGTCTCCTAGAAAATCCTTCCTCAATTTTAAGGTAATTCTGGAGAACAGATGACAGCACAAGTACTTCACAGCTACTAAGGGCTGGTTAACACCGTCCATGAGCAGGGAAGGAAAATTGTCTCACCCAGTTCATCCAAGATTTCACGCTTTCTTCTAACGAAGTCTGTGCCCCAGGAGCATTTTTCTCTTTTGTTGGCAAGAGCAATCTAGACTTTTACAATGTTTTTAGAGCTCACGCTGCAGCAAGCCATTCCTAATGCCATTTTGAGGAACAACACAATCTATGAAAGGACAGTCTATGGAAGTTTCAGAAAGACAACAAAGGCAACACAAAGGCTGGAGGAACTGCTGCCTACTTTAAGATTAGCACAGAAGACCATTCAGCCTCTGTA
Organism: Nipponia nippon; assembly: GCF_047370975.1. Taxonomy (NCBI): domain Eukaryota; kingdom Metazoa; phylum Chordata; class Aves; order Pelecaniformes; family Threskiornithidae; genus Nipponia; species Nipponia nippon. The sequence goes on along the minus strand of NW_028262358.1, from coordinate 81,431,557 downwards.
TTTTGTGAATTATGGAGGGTAGTATGAAAAAACCTGAAACAGCTCAAATAAAGAATAGGCATATGTATGAAGACTGAGGACAGTTACACGTTCGCAACCAACATGAACGTATGAAAAGATACGATTTTTCATGTAATGTATCAACCAAAACTGGAAGGAGTCAGCAGTTGCCTTACTTCATCATTACAAGGTTCGAACACTTCCCAGAAAAATCTGACACTTGTCAGTCTTGAAGACAGCATGCAGAGTACTAATCCCATATCTGATGCGATAAAAAATTGTCATACCACAAAGCACAACATTTTTGTTGTTCTGATACCCAAACCTTCCAGCTGGACCAAGAAAGTAGGAGACTGGGATTTCTGCTGTCACAAAACCAGTCCAGAAATAGTCTTTTGTAGTTTTCTGATAAATATTCCACCCATATTTTCAGTTTCTTTATATTAAAGCAGAAGAAAAAAAAATGTGCTTGGTATTGATAGACCATATAAATGCATTCATGAAGCCAAACATGTTAAAAAATGGATAAAAAAGGAAGCTGGTACACAAACAGAAAAGCATAATAAAGTACATGAAGGCAGAAGTTCATAGGAGTAACAGGACTACACAAAAACTTCCTAAAATATAATCTTAATATGTATAGCCATGTGGAACAGAAAAGAGATTAATCAATCTCTCTGGTCGTCTACTTATACTACAAATCAATTTATCCACCCTTTTCGAACAAGACTTCCTAGATTTAAATCAAGTTTTCTCTACAATTTATTTGAATGACTAAAACCAAGACAGTTTTGAAACTTTCAAACAGTTATACATTTTAAGATGTTCTGGAATCAACTGCACCTTTGCATATGCAAAGGACTTTCTTTACTTCAGTACTGATATACAAACACCAACAGTAAAATATATTAAACACTATATTGACTCTGGGGAAAACACACACCCACCACTAGAGCTAACTCAGGATGACATTAGTATCCTCATTTATTATTCCACTGGAGCAACAACAAAAAAACCCCACCAAACTCAAGAACCGGAGAAGACTTAAAAAGAGAAGATAAATACACGGGAGAAAAATGGAGAGAGTTGTTACATTCTCTTCCTCTCTCTTTCCTCTTTAGAAGCACAGCAAACTTCTGCAGGTTACTGGGGCACACGGTCACCCAAACCATGGCCTTCATGTGTGGAACTGGGGTACTTACAGACAAAAAGATGTGAGAAAACCAAAATACTATTTGATTAGATCACATATTTCTGAAAGTGCCCTGCAATCAGTGACAGCACGTCTCACCGTCCGCCCTTCACTTTCCAAAGCGAGTCTGATTCAAGCCACAAGCAGTCTGAGCATTTGATGAGTTACTGCAGTAAACAAACACTTGTTTCTTTTGCCAGACTGCAGTACACTGAAGAGCAGGAACAATCATGTCTCTGCCCAAGTCCAGAGGTCTGACCGGCAAGTAAAGGCTCCTTTCCACTATGGGCAAACCTGGTTTATTTCAGGAGAGGTGAAGACAATTATTTCATCTCTCAGTTCGTACTCTAGCTAGGGTACTAGCCTCCATAAACGGCTACATCCCACTGAGAATTTCCTGGCCTGCACCCCATATTCAGCAATCATACTTCACAATCTCATTATATTGGAAATTACAGGGAAGAAAATATTTATCTGCACTGACTCCGACCACACTTGCAACTGCCCCACTGCCAGGGGATCTGAAAGGAGTAGTTTCTTCACAACTGTTTTCTGTGCTAATGATAGGATAAAAAGCAGCAAACATCAAAACAAGACAGTGTACAGAAGTCCAGCTATAACACTTTTTACTGGCACCATGATTCAAAACCTAGATGGATGGAAGAAGCTTATTTCATAATAATGTGAAAGTATTATGGCAGTTTCAAAACAAAGTTCTGGGTTTTTGTAAGAGAGATTACAGGAAAGGAAAATTCTAGCCTATTACAAACTACTTCCACTTCCAGATCTTGATTTGATTTTTTCGTATCTCTTTTATGTATTTTCTTCTTCAAGCATGAAGACTAAAAGTACTGGAAAAAACAACAATCTTGACCAGTACCCCGTAAAGCACCTTTGCACCCTTAATGATCAAGACACATACATTGAGTATAAACATGCTTTTCTTACCTCATAAGGCAGTTTATCAAAATATCCGTTTGTCGGCCATTCCCTGAGGGTAACAATGCTGAACTGTTTATTAAGGGTGTCCATTCCACAGCCATATTTTTCTTCATCCTCATCTTCATCAATATCGTTCATATCAATCATGGAAGTCTTAAGTGAAAGCACAGGTCTCTCTTTCACACCGTGTAGTACTACTGCATCCAATTCAGTGTAATAGTCCAGAAGAGAGCTGTTCACTTCCAGTCGGATTAAGTTTGTGGGAAAGTTTATCTGTTTGATACAAGGTGTGAATTGCCGAGCCTGAGGACCATTCACCTTTGTAGGTGCCTCGGACCAAAGGATTTCCCATCTGTGAAAGAAAAAATTGCACACACAGACAGTATAGGGATTAAAATCAGGAATTGCTTTAGTAACTTTGAACACAGTAAGACTGATTCTCTGTCAGAAGTACTTAACAAGTGAGAAACATGGTTGAAAAGACAATGAAAATGTTTTCCCTAGATTTGGTAAATATCCTCAGGATGAATTTAACAGGGCACACTAATTCATGACCTTAGCGTATTTTCTCTGCATTGCTAACTAACAAAACAAGCTGCATACTCATAGTCATGCACTTGTGTTAAAAGTACTGTTATTCACGCACAAGTTGTTCTAACATCTCAAAGGTAAGGTAATTGCAACAAATGGATTGCAGATGTCTCACAAGGATAGCATGTTAGTGTAAGTATGCAGGGAACAGTCTTGCCATGTAATCTAAATATACAGTCAGATGACCTCTCATTTCCCACAAGAGGTTTTCACAAAAAAAAAAAAAAAAAAGAAAAATCTACAGCTCAGACTCTAATATCAAACCCGTTCAAATTGCAGCATTTCAAATTATTAAAAAAAAAAAAATCTAAACTTCACTTCGTTTATCTGTCTAGGCAAGCAAAATATTCCTTTTAAAAGTAATTCACTGTCAAATTACCAAAGAAAATAGCATCTTCAAGTCATTTTTAAAGGGTCCTTTGCAAAAAACATTAGCATTTCCAAACTGCTAAACTGAAAAATTTTTCTCCACTTTGGTCCAGTGACAGAAGGAGGTTCAGGGCACACACAGAACTTCCATACATGCATCCTTACTTTCACACACAGACCTCAAATCTCCTCCAGTAAATGACAGTGAAACCTGGTGCCAACTGAGTAATCTGGAGAATCAAGTCTTATATTCATTAGGGCTTCAGTGCTCCCAAACTTGCCAAAAGGCCTGAAAACAGAGACATGCTCTTTACATCTGCATGGGTCCTCATCCAGTGAATGGATTTGAGAGGTCCTTTAGTCACTGATGCCCACCTTTTCCTCTCTCAAGTCTAGTTAATTCCTAAAGAAGGAAGCCTCCAGCAGTCACTGCTGCTACTCCCCTTGACAGTACGCTTACAGCGATCTCTGCATCCCGTGTGCATAAGCCAAACACTTCCACATCTACTCCATCTCTTTCCAATTGCTCTAGTCCCACCTTCAAGGATTTCTCTCAGGCTACTTGTCATGCCACACGCGTCTCAGAAACGCTGTATCTGCTCCCTAGTATCTCAGCATCTCGGCTTTCCCTGCCAGATACCACTACTCTGAACTTACAAGTATTGCTCAACACCGACATATACTGCAGAACACGGGGGGAAAAGAAATTAATTTAAAAAAAAAAATCAAACATGCTTTATTTTCCAGAACCAAATGCTTAAACTTTGTCCATCATGACAGAAAGTAAAACATAAGTAAGGACTTTCATTAAAACATAGCATATGGTATAAATAAGGCTTAGAAGCTTGATATTTGCTACTATTTCAAGGATAGGAAAAATAATCCGTATCGGCTGAAACTTCCATTTCACAATGGACATTTTCAGGTGTGCACAGATAAACTTTCCTATCCTACATCATGCTGCTCTCCACAAATACCTTACAGCAGAATGGGAGGCCTGCAGAAGTCTTCTGTCAAAGGAAAAAAAAAAAAAAAAGAAGTCATGAACTAAAAACAAATATGCAGGACTGGCGAATATATGGCACATCAGAAAGTACCAACGTAGGAGAGTGGACAACTCTACTGTAAGGTTAACAGTTCTTATAAGACAGAGTTATTACTAAGATTTCATTCATTTAGGAAATGAACGTCAACTCATGGCAAAAAGCAACAGATGTAGTCCCACTGTCACGCCCTCTCACACAGGTCGATTCCCTAAGCAAATACTTAATGTTGGCAATGCTCATGACCTTTCTTGAGCACATCAGATCACCATGTGACATTTTGCTTAGACACTTTCATATACCCACTCAAATTATCCTTAGGGAAACGCAAGGCTATTTTTTCACTAATTTAGCACACGCTGGACCATCAACTTTTAACAGAATGTATGTCAGTTATTGACTTCTCCTTTGGTGCCCCGGAGAGAGGATTATCTGGCAATAGCAGAGCTCTGGAAAAAAATAATGCATCTGGAAGTCTAGGTTCATCAAATTGCAGAGCAATAACCTCCTTCAGCAAGCAGTGTCTCTAGTTTCCAGTCTTTATAATAAACTAGAGAAAAGGAAAGACACACAGCATGACTTTACAATCTTGTCAAACTCCACATGACATACCAAGTGCTGATGAACAACAAGACCGGTGACTATTTTCCACTGTCCTTGTCATACTGTTTTCTTTTCAATAACAGCCCACCAATCTAACTTTAAAGGAGTTAGCTGTTGGAAAACCTCAAGTCTATCAGGTTGATTTGATGTTCCTCTCTGCCTTGGTGGCACCACACACAAGAACAGGCCATAGCAATTGCTCTGAGTCAGGGTTGGTAAATTCTTCCTGAGTGTAGGCATACTCTTAATACACCCGTTACTGCAACTGGAAGTGGTCTCTTCGTCTAGGATCAGCACTTTGACACTCAAATGGGCTACATGTAATCTGAATGGGAGTGAAGACTCCACAGTTGGAAATGGATCAAAAAAGTCTAATGTTCCAAGAGGCTTCAGTAAGAACCGCATTTCTTCTGTTCTGGAGCATTTTTTTGTTATGGTCATCCATTTCAAAATCCTTCAGAAGAAAGGCATTTTGACAGTCAGTCCTGGTTTGAGGGTGCATACCAAGATCAGCTTCCCTAATAGAGGTTGCCTGCATTTGTTCCAAGCTTAAGTTGCTCAATAAACTACTTAACCCAAAACAAAGAGAAATTGAATCTCAACAAATACCTGTAAAGAAGTCAAAGGAATTTCCCCTCCCCCTTTGAATTAATTAGGTAGCTCTCAAAAAATCAAGCAGAATTAAATGACTGAAGGTAGGACATTGTTCATCCTCAAGTCTTGCAGATATACAGTAGCAGCTGATCGAAGATGTTGCAATGAGAGTGCTTTGATAAGAAGGTTTCATCAGCAATGTGCTAGAAAACCTCAGTCTTTGCCATGAAAGCCTGAATGAGAGGCAATAACATCTGTATTATTTTCTCTAGTGATTGAAAAAAATAAGGACTTCAAGTGAAGTTTTTCCTTTCAGCTTTAATGGACTCAGTTCTCCCATTAGATTTCTACCTCATGAAGACAGCCAGGAACTCATTCTGCTCAAATTTCTGATACTAAAGACTCCATACACCTATGTGGTAAAAAAAAAAGAAATTCCCATTCTCCTTCCCTCACCGTGAAGGAAAATAGAGTCTAGTGATTTTTAGGCTGAGAAACATACTTGCAAGGTGTGCGTCAAATGGGAGCACATATTTAATGCTTGTTTAATTTTTTGTTGACCTAATGCTGTTGGAAAGCTTTTTAATGGCTAAGGTGATGCCTGAGTAGACCTGGTTACTTCTGAAGAAAATATATAATAAAGATTCTTTGGAGAAGTGAGTCCTAGGAAAAGTAATCAGATTTCTCACCAGTGAGACGAGATTAAACTTTGCCTGCAATCTGCTGAGATTTCTTGCATTATAAAATTGAGATTGGTATGGAAAATGAAGAAAGCACTATGTGCGATTCAAGCACAAAAAATAAATGCCCCATCCCAAGAAACTTATAGCTGTGTTAAAAGCCAAAAGAAGGGAAAGTTTCAGATCAACCAACAAGGAGAACATAAGGAAACTCAGAGAATAATATGACCACACCTTTGCTGAAACTGCAACTTCTGAAACAATTATAATAACGATATGCAATTGTAATACATCCCCATCTGCTCTTATCCAAGAGTGCTCCGTAAATAATCTGTAGGCTACCTACAAGAAAACGTCTCCTACCTGCTAACATGCCAGCGATGCTTCATCACACTAGGTTCAACGTAACCTGGAAAGTGCAGCACTGGCCACAGCTGTGAGTTTGTAAATACAGAAGGCAGGGACGACTGATCATGAGAACAGTTTTAGAACCATTCAGATCAAGGTGATAAGCAGAGTTCACAGCAGTCTAATTACTATGGGGGAATATGCAGCAGATTGTCATTTCTACTTTGAGAGTTCAATTCTGAAATACCAGAGAGAGGAGACAGGACTCCAAGAACACTCAGGGCACTTAAAATAGTAAAAGATATTTCAACTGCCCTGTCCTCATGAACTTTTTATGGGTTTCTCAAAAATGACTGTGTCCCATGAATCCAGAATACATTCTTCTATGACAGTCATCTGGACAAGAAAAAGCTGTTTCCCTGAAGATGTCAAAACAAGTTATAAGTAAGGATGCAAATGGCTAGAACTTGTGCATTACACAGAGGTGAGATACAGCCCTGAAGGTCCCTTATCACACTCTGACGTGGTGATGGTATCAGCAGTGTTTTGGGTGCCTTCATCTGAGATTCACAGGGAACAAAAGAACCATCTGAATGCCACTCTCTACAAGCAAGAGACTCACGATATTTTACATTCAGTACACTGCCTTTATGGTTTCACTCCCTTTATCAGAAGGGGGGATTTTTTTTTCTCATCAAACATTTTGATCCCTATCCTGGCTGCCAGCAAACAAATCTGCAACATTCCCATCTGGATTAGCATCATATTGCCTAAATACAATGAACTTCCTAATGGAAGGAGGGAGCCTTTTTTGTCCATCTTCCTTAGCCTGCTCCCCTGGTTGCAGCAGTTTCTGCCTCTACAGTCTTCACGACCTTCAGAAGGAGAAAGGAACCTCACATGCAGCAAACACAGCTGAGCTACGAGATATTGAGCCAAGCTGTTCATTTACAAATCAAACTCAGAATTTTGCTCAAAAGAGCATCTAGCAAAATTCAAAACAACATGGAAGAAACTAAATAGAAATAAACGGCAGGAACACACAAGGCAGAGTGCAACTGCTCCCAGCCAGTCAAGTGATCATGGTATCTCACCTGTGAGAAACAACCTAATCAGTGTCACACTTTCTGTGGAAAACAAGAAAAAAGTAATCACAAAACAATCTCCAATCTACTAAAGAAGCAATCATTGTAGAGCGGTAAGGACATATGCTATGAAACATCACCCCAAGCATGGCCACACATCCCAGACTAGTTAGGAATCTCTGGGTTTGAGCTTTTATAAAAGCACATGAATATGTGGTGTCACTATAACGTACATCAGATAAGAGAAACTGTCAAATTAAGTTAAAAAAAGACCACGACAGAAGAAGAACAGGGACGAATTTTTTCTTTTATATTCCAAATATAAAAAGCAAAGTTATTTTTTTAAAAGGAAGAAGTTGAAAAACTTCTGAAAAAAATTATTTCTGACGTGAAAGCTCCCATTTAAACACACACGAACCCTTCCTGTCTGACAGCAGCTCACTATTAGGTGTATCAAAATGTTTCAAAAGGGCTGAAACCAAAGAACTCATTAGGGAATCGCCAAGAGTAAGCCTTCTGCGTAAATGACGAGGGAAAAAAAAAAAACAGGAAAGAAAACATTTTCCTCATCACAGAAGCTAGCTATATCTTATCCATCAATCTAATACACTATGAGAAACAAAGAACATTCTCTTGGTTGGGTTCGGCTCACGCCAGTGTCAGCTGCAGTGTCCCCATCACACCTGTGTGGAGCTCTGCCTCTTCCACTGGCCGAAGAGGGACCCGTCGCTGTCACCAAACCCTAAGTACACAGAATGTGCACCACAGTACAAAACCTCGAGGCTACACTAGTATAACCACCATAGCACAACACAATACAAAATAGGGAGGGATTTCTGCACCACGTAAAAACAGACTACACGCTACAATATTCCCTTAATCTCAGATTATTAATTTTTGTATGGATTTTCTGCACTCAGATAATTCACGTAACAAATCTGTACGTGGATACTAACATATGTTAGCATAGTTTAAGAAATTACCAAACACTTCTCACCAGCCAAGGTGTGAGTGGCACTAATGAAAAGCATAAAAGGTCTCCATGTATAAAGACAGCAGTTTCTCTGACATTTATAATTTTTAAAAATTGTTTTATGCAGAGGAGAGTGATGTAATGTCTTCTGTGTTTAAAGCAGCAAAAGATATGAGAGGATAGAGAATCCTCAAATTGCTGGAAGCTGGTTAAACCATAATGAAAAGCTTCAAATTAACCGTTGTGTTTTAAGCATTAGAATTATTTAGGAACAATTACATTCCATTCTGAAAAATAAATGCTTATTCCCATTCCACAAAAAGCTGATCCTACCTTTAAAAAGACTCCGAATAAAGCTGATCTTAGTGTCATACAAAGCTGTAACTGACAGCAGTATTCAGTGCACCAGCAACAGAGGAATATGACTAAAGACCTTTTTCTGAACACCTGCATAAGTCGTTTTTTCATGCAACTGAAGCACAAAGTGAGCAACAGAGCAACACATTGGCCAACTATGTGGGCTACAGCCATTTTTTTACAAGAATATATAAAGTCCTCTTGAGTAGGGACTGTGGTACACCAAGTCCTTACAGAGCCTGTTATAGGTTAGAAGCTTTTGCACACAGCAGTGTCTTGGGTGAGCTGATGTTTTAAATATTAAACAAGGAGAAAAAAAAAAGATTACTCAGCTGGACTAGTATAATCCACTAAGCATAACATTTAAACAAGTCTCAACAGACTTTTTCCTCTCAACAGTTTTGACTCCACCGTTAATTTGGCCTTCTTTTCATATCAAAGTAAGAACTGGTGAAAAGGAACCTTTCTACACTGGTGTTCAAAAAGAAACAGATCCAGAGCCAGCAGATAAAACAAAGCAGCACTTCAAGGTTTTTAGGTAATAAGGTGATTTAAAATTGAGTATCAAAATAGTCAGAAGAGGAAAACAAGGTTCTAAGTGCCCTTCGAGTAACTGGGACATGGCCTTTTTTAACCGAAGAAAATAGTATGGCAGTTCTCCAAGTCCAAAACATCAGCTAAACACAGAATCACCTGAGATTATCTGCAGCATTCCACCTTCAAAAAAATAATTCTTAGTTGACACCTCAGAGAATTTTTGGAAGTGAAAACAAGGAACCAAGAACTGAAGCAGAAGAGACCACGTTCTTGCAGCTCTTCGTATTCCCTTCATAAAGGTGAGCAAATGAACAGAGAAAAAATACTGCATACCTCATCATGTTTGTCCCTTTCAGAAGAAAGAAGGAGACAAACCACATGTGCAGCTCTGAACAGACAAGTCCTGCTGAGGAAAGGTAAGCCAAAACAAAAAAAAAAAAGCCCCTCTAACACTTCTCTAGCATCAAGATTGGCAAGTACTGAAGATGCAGCACAGTCAACTGGTTCACAGGCTCCCTGAGACAACCTTCTTCTAATCAAAAATGTTGTTAACCTAGGTAGGCAGAACAGAAGATACTCCTTCCTACAAATTAAAAAGCAGGGTCCTGCAGAAACTTCATCCTTTTTATGAAGAAGGGAAAGTCTGAGCTCCCACTCTGGCCACACGCCAAGAAGAGTCATAAAGCACATCCCAAAAAGTTTTATTAGTATTTTCACTTCCATCTCCTTTCAGCTCTCTGAACAATTTTCTCTTCTTTTTAGTGCACCTTACTAAATAGCTCCTTCAGTCAACATTTCTTGAGCTTTCCTTCAACACTTCTTGGTCTTTACACAAAACTAAAAAAAGTGTATTGTTTTAAGAACCAAAACCTAAACAGACATTTTTATAAAGTAGCATTAGCTTATTACTCAGAATTATATCCTTGTATTGCCCTGCAGCACACTATCTTACTCTTACTCTAACGCAGTATTATCAACAGTTACAGAAATAATCTCTACATAAATCTGTGCTACATCATAAAATAAAGAAGTAAAATCTACATCATAAAATAAAAAAGTAAAATGAAAGTTCACAGAGTAATTGGCCAAAAGTCATTTCACATTAGGTTCTAAGTTCAAAAGTCTTAAAAGCTGCCTTCACTACATACCATCCTATAAATAAGTTCTGCATTACAGTGCCAAACGCACTCCTACTTCTGAAGTTAGGCGGCCTATTATTATTAGTTTGACCTATCACTGTTCCTTGAATTCGGATGTTTACTTTAGAGCTATCCAGTATTATCATTATCATTAGAAAGCTGTAAAACAAACAACTGCACTAAACAACAGTAGATGACAGAATCACACAAAATATATTAATTGGGAATTTTGAATATATTAACATGACACCTGATGATTTTCTAGCTGCTTTGAATAAACATCAATGGCCTAGTATTAGGAAGCATGGGATACTAAGTTAGACCTAGAAATATGCTTTTTAGCTGTACCTGTAAAAGGCAGGTCACGGAAAAAACACCCGGCATCCAATTTAACACTGCTTATAGCGCCAAAGCGTGCATTTTAAAGGAATACAGTATTTGTTGGCACATTATTTTCTGCAGGATACATTTTGTCTTTCTGCTATCAGTTCTCCTTTCCTTTATGGGTTTGGTATCATTTAATCTCTTTTTGATGTATACAGAATACTTTGATTGACTACACTGACAGCTTTTCCCAATGTTTTTCTGCACTATGTGCTTTTACCTGTACCCTTCCATTTCTATTTCCCCACTTCCTCACTAAGAGCTTCACACCTCATACACAGTGTTTTTCTTTATGATCTTAGCATCCCCCAGGTCCCCATCTTCCTGCCCCCTCCCCTAACTGGAATTTCATCAGGAGTTCCTACTATGAGGAAAACCAAGAGGATCAAACCAGCTTCTTTTAGTCTATGAAGCAAATGAAAAAATGAAGTTTGGCTCACACCCTTTGATCAGACCAAAAATAAAGATCAGACAAATGGCATCACCTTTTGTCCAACTGTTCAGTGCCTCTGGTTTTGGCCTCATTTCCATATGAACAGTTATAGTGCCTGATTGTACTAGACATACAACCTAAAGCATGCAGAGAGAAGAAAGAGTTTATGGCTACTTGAAGCAGGATGATACAGCAACTGTGAATCCTCAGCCTCTTCTACACAATTTGCTCTTCTTATTGGAGAAAGAGAAGAACTCAGAACTACCATTTCAAAAGTGATTTTTGTACATAAATAATAATTATTGCTCATAAAAATTCCAACACAAAAACTATCATTAAACAAATTAAATCTGGTATTAGGATCTGCATTAATTCCTACAAAAAAAATCCACATCTCTGAAGCTGCTATAAAAACATGTCACTACAGTTTTAAAAACATGCAGAAATAAAGAAAGTGTTAGTGGGTCAGATACAAAACACAGAAATATTAGGAAGTAAAGTTTGCTAAACAGCATTATTTGTAGCATTTAACATCTCACGGGAAACCATAAAGGAGAAAAAAAAATTACCTTACTTCAGCTGGTGGATTTTGTGAGTAAGGATTTGCAGAGCATGCCAAAATCCTGACTACAGCTCCAGGATGATACGTTTCCAGAATGTGCACTGCAGTGGGATAAACTGGTTCCTCAAAAGCGAGTTCCACATAGTCCTGGCTACAGAAGGTGGGTGGCGTCCTCTTGAACGGCAGCCGAGCACTAGGGCAACGATCCCACCAGGTGCCGTAAGTTCGAAAGACGGCAGTCTGAGTAAAGTCACCAGAACTAGGGTACACGTTTGGAATACCTGCTAAATTCCACATGGTATATGACATGCTGTTTTCACTACCGTAGTGAGAGCTGAAATCCAACACTTCTTTGGCATACTGAACTATTTCAACATTGATAGGTAAGGCTCGGGTGTTTGATTCAATAGCCCTCCGGCTGTTCATTTCTCCTCTCGTCGCTGTCCTAGCTCGGCGCCGAAGGCACATATAGTAAAACATGCTCAGAACTGTTAACATGGGAAACACCGGTGACATCTAGATACGGCTCAGGAAGATGTGAAAGGTCAGGAGTCCTTTATAAGGTGCATTAACTGCTTGTGGTGTTTTGGAAAAGAGCTGATAAAACAGAATGAATAAACATAGTGAGCAGATAAAACATTCTTCAAAAAGCAAACTGTACTCTTTTGAATATCCTCTTAAACGAAGTATTGCTACTAAAACATTAATAAACTATTACATTTTATTGGAAGACAGTTATTTAGTTGGAGGCTACTAAGTGTGGCTTCCCATTTACTGTGTTTAAAAAAAGAGACGACTATGAAGAAACATTAGCCAAAACTAGCACTCAAGCAACAAAAAGACTAATGGTTAAATTAAGCATTATTTTCAGGGATTTACTAAGAGAAAAAAATCTTGCACTGACTTATGGAAATGAAATCCAGTATGAAATGAAATCTGGCCCTTGCAGTAAACAACTGTAGAAGAGTATCTGAAGGTACTGCTAAAATTATCCATAATACAGTTTTGAAATACTTAAACTAAAACCGACTTTTAAACAAAGTACTGAGGTACCTAGTCACGCTGCAGCAGTATAGAGCTCAACAAAACCCAAGTTATTTCACTGCTTATATTTTGCAGTAAGACTGCTCCCAGACCCAAATTAGTTCATTTAAAGCTAGCTCAAGCATCTCTATATTATATTATAATCTGGAGAGTAAATACACCCTTCAAAGACAGCTCATACAGAAAGCTGGACAGCTACTCCAGCGAATTGTTTCCTCTAATTTGTTCCCATAATTTGTCAATGGTTTTAAGAGTGAGAAGAGCGAGCTTTGGCCAGTTAATCTAAACCAAAAACTTAACCCACCACTTCCTATATCAGAGCACTAGCCTGAAACAGACTCACAAAAATACTGTCTTTACCCTTTGAAGTTGTCCATGACAGCATTCACCAATGACAGAAGGGTCACCAGCCTCCTGAAGGATGCTCAGAATTCATTAACGACATCATCTTCCTTTAAGCCAAGCAACAAAGTAAGTCTTCAAGAGAGTCCTGGCATCAGAAGCAGAAGTCCCCATAGAAAGCATTTTACTTCTGACAAGAGAAAATATTTTCATTTATGTAACAATTCAGCTAAACACAAAATGTACTAGATCTGCATACTGCCAGGCCACCTAAAAAATCAACACAAAACATACTAATAATTAAGGACACCGACGTGCTTTGCACAGCCTACACCAAATCACAAGTAAAACAAACAAGCAGGTTTAACAATTAGAAAAAGCCAAATTAAAGGTAAGTCTCTTTAGTAAACTTTCCTATTTACAACAGTGAAGAAATATTTATAGCTGAATGTTGCCTTCAGGACACAGGAGGCCTGTATCATATTCCCTACTAATAAAGATCCTCTTACATATGCTTGTCCCATATTTAGCAGCCGCTCCATACCTGCGTCATATAAACTGTTACGTTTACCAACACACAACGAAACGTGGAACGTATTCTCTGATTTCTGCTAGCAGTACGCAACACAACTGGGCAATAACACAGCACTCCAGAATTCACATCCTCCAGTACCGCAAACTGTTTCTTACAAACTGGCCTTCCAATTAACTCGTTTATCAGTTTGATTACGAAATAAGGAGTAATGCCCATAACCTGTTAGAGGCCAAAACAGGATGACTAAGCATGTCTCAAAATAGAATGAATGTTTCTTCAACAGCCTGTACTGGAGTTGCCGGTTAGTTTACCGCAGTACACATACTGTGGCAATCACTGAACCAACAGAGGTGACTCTTCCATTGCAGAAGAAGCATCAAACAACTAACACGATGCCTCACATTGCCTGGCAGACAAACCACACATTTAATGTTTGCAATGGGTACAAGTGAGACCATACTTTATAAAGTTTTTGGAAGCATAAGCTTCAAGTAGGGTAAATAATTAAACAAGTGGAGACAAAACAAAATTACTTTTGCATGCCTCTATATAAATCCACTGTGAGTGTTTCTTAGGTAAATTGCTTGTTTCCCATACTCACAAAACGCATACAGATGTACAAACAACTCTCTTCTGCTTGAACGTTGCCAACAAAAAGGCGCTTGTGGTAACAGATAAGGACAGGCTGGACTATTTGACCCTCTTACTCGTGACAGCGAGAAAGTTTACTAACGAAGCGTTCACTTCTCACTTTCTTGCCTCTTCTATTATTAGCTTTTTGTTTAGTTCCTGTCCTTCATTCAGTTTCACATGTTGACATAGCTGTCAACAACATGACTTACTCTTGCCATTCGGTGCAGAAGGGAATGCATAAGACGACATGCTGGATCCCCTTCAAGCTCTCCTGGAATGCCAAAACCCAATAACGTCACATTTCCCCCAAACATCCTGTCGAACCACCTTTTAGAAAAGGCCCTGGGAAAAAAACAGCGCAACCCCCAATCTCTCCTCCTTAAAAAAAAAAAAACAAACACCCAAAAAAACAAAAAAGAAAAAAAACTCCTCCAAATTGAAAATTGTTATTTTATCTTTTCAGCGTGGAGCTGCTCTAAGATGGAAGTGAAGATTACAAATCCATTCCCCTTCTGGATTTTTCCCTCTTAAAAAGAAAAATCTATTTACAGAATATGCCAACAGACATAAAGCTTCAACAAACTTCCTGCTGTCAAGCCTGGAATCATGTGTAGACCAGCATATACACCAGCTTCTAACTCAAAATTTCACTGATTAACATGGTTTGAAGGCTGCTCCATGGAAATGATGGCTTTACAGAGCTCAATTTTAAGAATCATTCAGCTGGAGTACTTCAAGATCAGGTGCGAATCACTGATCTCATATACGCATCCTACACAACCGCACGCCTGCACTGCAAACTCCAGGCTTCCTCTGGCCACGGCCTGGAGCTCTTACAGCACTGCTGTAAAACCCAGCTGTGCTCCCTACCAGCTTGTCAAACCATAACCAGCTGGTTCAGAGCTGTGCATCAACCAGCTGGCCAGTTTAAGTCAGGCCTAACAGAGCAGATAACCTGAAATCATGCTGCAGATTTTCCATTAGCAGAAACATTAATTTGGGTCATTCCCCCTCTACCAACTTGATGGTTTTCATAAAACCTGTAAAAATTTGATATCCTTGACACTGGCGCCACTTTGTCAATTTTGGCTGACACTGGTCAACAGGCTCAGAAGTAAGTAGGAAGAAACAGGGAAGAGCATACAGCTTTCACAAAAATGTATTAGTCTAAACAATACAAGTGGAGGTAATTTATTTCTAAAGAGTTAAAAGCAATATAGGATTTAGTAGTTTATAACAAGTAAGAGGAAACAGAAGACTTATAAAAGAAGGACAAATAAGCATTGGGACTACAATACAAATAGGAACTCTTCGCATTTTAAAAGAAGCATTAAGAATTGTGTGGAGTTAAAAAAATTGCTCAGCAGGTTAAAGGATAATAACCTAGCAAAAGAATTACATTAAATACAGATCAGTAGGGCCAGATGATATAGAGAGATTTTTTTCAGGAACTACCACAGGTCAAGCTGATTTCCAATTAAAGGGATTTAACTGTGCAAAAAAAGATAAAAACACAGACTCAGGCCTATGCAAAGCATCAAGATAAACAGCTCTGGAGCAGAGCAGTTCATGTACAGGAAGCGTATGTATGTGGAAGCGTATGTGGAAAACTCCTCCCTCCCCCAAACTGCTTGATTTTTTGAGAGACCCATTTGCGCCTATGCAACTATACTTTCCAATCTCTGGCAGCATCTTTGGCCTGTTGTATATTATTCATTTTCTTTTCTACAGGCATAATTATGCCAATCTGAAGCTTAATAAAGATTTCTTTTAAACGTGTCTTATTATCCTCCTCCCAAGCACCAGCCTTCTATTTCTTTTCTTTTATTTTGTTTCTTTCATATCACAATTTTTTTCTGACAAGATACCATTAAATAGACTGAAATGGCACTATTAAATACCAGGACCTTCAGCAGCCACCACAGACTAGCACAGAGGGTGTTCATGGTTTGGTTAGAAACAAAAAGCGATATTCTATGAACGCACAGCAACTGTTGTGCCCTCCCCTCTCTGCTTCACAGCCACCTCTCCAGTCGGCGCTGCTGGGGAGCCAGATGAGTCCTGGGGCCTGTCCAGCCAGACACCAACCACTCCTGCAAGACAGCGTAGCTTTTTATTCTGTTCATCTCCCCAAAGCAACTCGCTGCCAGTTAACATGAAGTCAGTGCTGGCTCGAGGGGGCAGTAAGACCGCAAGAGCCCCAAGTCAGACCAGCTCAAAGAGCCACAGAAATGTTACCTCCAGTTTTACCAGACAGACAGGACTCCAGAAAACCAGATTGGACTAGACCTGGAATAAAACTTTCCTAAGAGAGAGAGAGATGCTACCTCCTTTCAAAATACCTTAGAGCTCACCACATTGTTTACAATCTCTCCTATTCACATCATTATTTACTTGACTACTATCTCAATTATATGGGCAAATTTCCTTTTTCTATGATGATTAACCCTTCTTCCCTTCATGCAACACATACAGAATGCCTTTTAAGACTGTAATTCGCTATTTCCTTCTTTCAAACACAACAAACCTTGGCAAAGGAAAATGTCTTATGGTTTCTGTACAGATTTCATGGGAACAGGTACTAATTAAACTAAAGCACTCAAAAGCACTAGATGTCTTCAGTCTATTTCGCCTCTTTTTACAGGGAGTTTATGTACACAAATTATTTTCACGCTTCCAAGCAACCCAACCTGTTAATGATTATTGCACCTATTCATTTTGGTTGTTTTTGCAAATGCAGCTCCACAGTATTCACAGTTTCATCCCATGAGAGCAGAAACAGGACATAGTTACATAGTTATTCACCAACCAGACTGCTGGGAAAAGGTGGGGAATATACAGAAAAATACTGGGGATTTGGAGGGCCTACAAAGTGAAGGATGTGTGTAAAACCGTAACAAGTAACAGATATTAGACATACAAAAAAATGAAAGATGTCATATTTCGTCCCTGAGCCATCCCTGGCAATGCATCTGTTAGACAAGAGTTCGTACTATTTCAAGAGAAGCAAATGTTGTATATACAAGTCATGTATATACCAGGTTTGATTTTTAAAGCCAGAGAGGTAATAATTCCTCTTTACACCAGCTTTGCTAATCTCACACTTGGGAGTACTGTGCAGAGTTTTCTTTCACTTGACTATAAAAGAAACAGCAACATTGACAAATTACAAAGAACGTATAAATGACAAAAACAATAGATTGTATTATCTCTGAAGAAAGATTAATGCAATTTAATATATGCATCTTAGATAAAAGATGGTAAATAGGAAATCTCTTAATTATCTTTGCACATTATTGCACAGAGGGAATACCGGAACCTTACATTACAGGCTAAATCAGAGTATTTTTACCGCAGGTTAGCATCTCTCACTGTTAATTACCTAGATTATACCAACATCTACACTCAACTTGTTGAAACTAGAAGCTAATATTAATTAAAAATTAATAAGCTCTTATAGCATACTTTAAACTTGGGCCCCCCTTGCCGTGTTTCTTCCTGTACTGTGTTCTGGCACTAAAAACATAGCCATTTTACGTATTTCCAACTTACAACTTTACAGTTTGGAAAAAAAAAAAAAAAAGGAACATTATGACAATTCCATCTATTTAAAATCTTGCTTGTGTTGCCCCCATGAGCACCAAAACATGCAAAATCCAAGAATTTCAGACTACTTCACTGACTGACTGTTCCCTCCTTCTAGGACCAGAAGTCATTGCGTGGTTTAGCATCGCAATGTAACAGTGACAAATGTTCTTTAGGCATCTATTACACGGTCCAGGTGACCCCCCTGCCTTCTGGAGGTGGTCTTCACATAGAACAGAAATTGTTTCTCAATATGTGCAAACCATCAGGTAGCCCCTTTTAAAAATGACTCATTCTACACAAAGTTTAAAGTCACCAGCGTTATACCGCTTCATTTTGAACAACTACCCTTCCAGCTACGGCGAAACTCTCCTCCTCAGGCCAAAAAAAAACCAAAATCCCCATTCAATACTACTTTCAGTAAGCAATTCAAGCGCGTTCTTCGTCTCATTTTTCTCTTCACAACGCTGTACTACCTCTCCACGCAAGTCATATTCTGTAGAGCATCTACTTGCTGCTGCCCTGCCTCCTCACTGCCCTGAGCGCAGTCACCAGGCCACGCAGTCCTCTCCCACTCTCCACACCCGCCTGCGCCGGTGACAGTAAGTAACCGCTGACACGAAGCGAGGCGCCCCGGAGCACGCACCTAAATGAACAAATAAACACACGCTGCTATTCCGTGGTGTTGTGACCGGGCAACCGGGGTAACGAGGTGCAACTCCGGCACCCCCCCGCGGGGCCCAGGCCGCGGCCAGCACCGACGGCGGCGCGGCGCTCCCAGCGCGGCCGGGATCCGCGGGGCAGCCGACGCGCACCGCCGGCCCCAGCGCCGCCCGCTCCTCCCGCCGCCCTCCCGCGCCTCCCTACGACTTCGCGCTCTTCGCCGCCAGACCCCCTCCCCCAGGGGCAGGTCTCGCCGAGGCCCACGGGCACCGGCGGGGCACCCCCACCCTGCGGCGGGCGGGGCGGCCCGGTGCCGCCACTGCCCTCCGGGTCCCCTCCCTGAGGCGCCGACGGCAGCCCGCCCCGGCCCCGCCAACCACCGGCCCTGCGGCCCGGCCCCCGCCTCCGCCGGGCGGGCAGGCACGCACACACCTGCGGCCGGCCGCACCCGCCGCGCAGGACCGGCAGCGGCACCGGCAGCCGCGCCGGGCTGCTCCCGGGCCCGGCGCTGCCAGGCCGGGCGGGGGCGCGGAGGGGGGTGGCCGGCACCTGCCGCCCCGCCGGGGCGACCCCCCTGCTCCCGGCCGCGTCCCGAGGGGAGGGGCGCCGGTAGGCAGCGCGGCCCCCCCGCGCCGAGCCGCCACCCTACCCCGTCCGGAGGGCGGAGCGGCCCGGGCCGCCACCGCCGCCGCGCCAGGCGCCGCCGGAAGCCCCGCACGGCGGCCGGGGCGGGGCGCCGGAGGAAGCGGCGCGGGGGCGGGGCTGCCAGCTGCGCCCGCCCTGCCTCGGCGCGGGGCGGGGCGGGCCGCGGCGGCCGGTGGCGGGCTGAGGCGGGCGGCGGGCCGCTGGCTGAGGGGGGCGGCGGGCCGGCCCGGCGTCCTTGTCTGTGTTTTAATTGCAAAGTCAAGGGGAAAGCGGTGGTTTTGTTACGCTGTGCGGCTCAAGCCCGCTCGGGCTTGCGCCGTTTTACCTCCGCGGGCGCGGTGAGGCGCCCGCTGGAAGCCCGCCTGTCCCTGGCAAGCCCCAGCCTGGTTCCTCCCAGGGCTTCTTCACAGGCGGCTTCAAAGCCTCTCCCTAACCCCAGCCCGACCGGATCGTGCACTTACTTAACCAGGTGCCTTGAGTCCCCGGCGTGTCGTAAGGGTGGCCCTCATCTGAACTGGTCTTCATGTGGTGGCCCCGGGGTGCCGGGCTGGCGCATCGCCACGGAGGTGTCGTGTTTCGGTTCCACGGCCCGAGCCCTCGTGCTTCCTCTCTCAGCCACCGCTCCCCATCCCAGCTCCGGCGATGGTCGCCAAAACTGCTGCCAGGCCGTCCGGGCTCCTCACCTCTCCGGCAATGGTCCGCGCTGGGTGGCACCCGGGACCCTTCGGTCGCAGTAGAAAATAGCGATGCTGGCTTTGACTAGGTGGTCAAAAAAGAACTCTAAATATCCAGAAAAGATTAAGAATACTTAATATCTAAGGTACTTTTTGTATAATGCTTTAGTATAAATTCTATACATTTATAATACATTCCAAATATAGAAGTCTATACATTTAGGATAGAGTGGTTCTCTGCTGCTACCTGTAGCGGCAGGCAGGCCGCTGCACAGTCCTGCTTTCCACGAGAAGACATGCCAGGGTGACCAGCTTATGGGCGATTCATGTACCTGCACGCACATGTGTGTGCACGTACAGAAATAGACACACGTACATTCCTAGTTTATATGCATAAGATGCCACTGTGCCATACAAAATATTTTACAAATAACATTTTAAACCCCAACTTTTAAGGCATTACTTTTACGGAAGAGAAAGGTAGGCTCTTCAGGGTCCGGTGCCAGCGGTGTAGTGTGCCTTTCTGCATCATTTAGCCTCTCTCCCTCACTCCTACCCTACAGTTAGGTGCTAGCCACAGAGTGCTTATAAAAGTGCTTTCAATACCCACCTTCCCAGGCAGTGACCACCTTAAAATTCGAAGTCATAAAAATACAAAAAAAAAAAAAGGAAATAAGACTATGAATAAGTTTGATGAGTCAGAAAATGTTAGACATGAAGCTGAATTTTTGTGGTTTATTTTGTTTATTTTATTGTTTTCATATTGGTTTTGTACCTATCATGCTATCCTCCCTTTCCGAATGAAATGAAGAGAATGGGAACACTTTGAAGGCACAATTTATCTAACTCAAATATTTGAGCCCTCTACTTTAGCATCAGATATATCACCTAGGAAGAGGAACCTAAGAGTATCCATTTCTGCCTATTGGCTACAAAGAAAAAGCGGTCAACTAGTTCAGGTATCTATGGAGAGGTCTATGTTTGGCTAAATCATTCCTGTCGGGTGTTTATTTTAAGACTACATTGAGATTGAGTTCTGTGTCAGTGCAGAAGATAGAAGGATATGAAAAGTTTTTCTCTTGGTCCGCTCACCCTCCAGCTTACAAATGCTGGAGTTACCACTTAAATTTAGCTTTGTAAAGGTTATGTGTTTGATCTAGGCTGCTAGGCTCATTCTGTAATTCAAGGGGAGACACGGCTGCCTCCCGGTGACCCAGCCTATCCCATTCACTCCTATGACAGGTGCCTAAGGTACACAGAAGGTATCGCTGTTTGGAGGTACACCTCTCTCCACCTAGCACAGACCGTCCCACAGGCTTTCAGACAGCAAATGCGATGAGCTGTGTATGAACACACCCTTACCAAGCTAGAAAAATTACAGAGCCGACTTAATCATTATTCACAGAGGTTGTCCAATGGCAGGTAGCATTTTAAAACTCCAGAGAGACTAGTATTTATTGAAGGGGACAGAGGACACTGGGTGACAGTGTCCTTTTTGTCTAGGCTGCTGTCTCAAATTCAAGCTATGTCCATTCAAGATGTGCTCCAAATTACTGTCAAATTGTCATTCCACAGCCTTTGTAAAAATCAATTGATGATCTGTTTTCATTCAACAGTTATCCACATCTGGAGATGACAGATAATTTCCAGTCAGCTATGCCACATAAACACTTTATACATACTTCTGTATACACATCAGCGGTAAAACTAGGCATAGAATATGTTCCAGAGATGGTCCTCTGTGTTGAAAGGAAATACACTGGTAGAACAGTACAGGAAACCTTCCGTTTGTAAAATAACAGTGAGTCTTGTCTTCTGTGTGTTAATCAAACTTTGTAATCGCCAAATTCATGTCTTAACACCATCCTGCTTCTCCTTCAGCTTTTGCTCACTATGGCTTGCTCATGAGGGGGAAATCTTACTGAAGTCAGCAGGAATACTGTTATTTCAAAATTAGGTATAAAGAATGGAAAGGCCATATAACTGGCATGGTTAAATATGATGAAGTTATGTCTGTGTCTATACCAAAGGCACGTAAGGGAATAATACGGCTGGTGACATTTCAATTGCTTTTGATTCCCAAGACATGTGGCTGGGTCTTGGATCCACGGTCAGATCCTTGAACTCACTTGTCACCACCACAAGCTGCCATTGTGATAAACACGTCCAGAAGGAAGCTTTCCGTAGGAGGAGGTGAAGATCCCACCCCGTCAGCTACGGTGTCTGGCGGCTGGAGCTCCAAGGTTCTCTTATGTTCTGCACTCCCAGAAGATATCCAGATCCACTTTTTCAGGCAAGGTGGTCTTTGAAAAAGCAAAGGGATTTTCAGTGAGAACAAAGAATCTGCTTATTAAGCAATGAAGCTTACCTGAGCCTTGGGTAAAGAGTTAGGAGACAGCTCCTCCTGAAAACAGGGTAACACTTTAGTTAAGTTTGCAAAAAAAGAGAGGCCTGTGTTGCTATTTCTAACATATTGGTTGAGAAAACATTTTGCAAATAAACAAATCATGCAAAAAACTACCTGGCTTGTAAGCCACCAGTTCCCCCTCCCAGCAGGAAACTGATCTGAATTTTGTTATCACTTTGCAAAGCTTTGTATTTTAAAGTGAAAACCCAAAAATAATGAAACCATTTTAATCAGTGAGTTACTTTTAATACAACCAACTTAGCCAAGTGTTAACCACAAAGCAACACTGAGTGCCTATGCATAACAGCGTTGCCGTTGGTGTGAGTTGTTCTCTCTGGCTTCTTCTGCGTCCCAGGATATTAACCCAGCATGGGAAACATCTCACTGCCTCTTGGACCGGCATTACTGCTTTTTGATATGTGAAATTACATATATTCTTTGAAGTGGAAGAGAAAGTATACTAAGTCAAGGAGACTCCTCAGTGAGTAAATTTAAACAAGTTTGTAGGTGTTTCCATGAGCCAGGCCTAACAAGTCATTGGTTTCTGTGTCAGCTTGAACTCTATTTTTTCCAGAGGAAATTTTTTATTCCCTGTGGGGTTTTTTTGTCATGTAACAACATTTTGCATAGCATCCTCTCTCTGTGATGCTCTATGAAAACGCCATATTGCATAGTTAATCATATCTGCTACATTTTATCTTTATTTTCCTACATTTTTATTAAAAAATAAAGAGAAAAATGCGCCACAGTACAAGTATGTGCTTAAATTTTATGCACAATTAAACTGCTGCAGTATTTCATCTGTCTCTCTGCTGCTTGGCACTGGTTCTCGGCAGATCACACAGAATTTAGATTATAGACTCACTGGGGCAAGGGCGATGCCTTGCTATGTCTTCTATGAAGTACATAGTATATATTACCGAATTATATAACAATAACAGTTTCAGCATTTGAGTGGCTAAGCACTGCCCTTACTGTGGAAGCAGTCTGCATGATATGTAATTAAGCTTTAAGAAAAAAAGCATAAAGAATGAGAAAATCCTAATTTATCAAAATACAGCATTACCTGGACATATCACAGTTAAAAATCTTTCCTCTTTCCGTTTTATCTTTCTGCAGAAATATACTCATGAGCAATAATCCTAAAGCGTGGAAAGGATGTGCTGACTGAAGTCTTCGTGAGGTTTTTAATGAGGATTAGGGAATCTGAGATAGTAAAATCTACTGCATACAAGGAGGTTGTGCAAGAATCTTCAGACAAGTTTTAAATCAGAATCCTTTGTCAGCAGCAGTAGGATCCAGTAAGTACAATATGCTAATTTTAACCAGCAATAGGCTTCATATAGGGATCTAAAGAGACAGAGATAGATGCAATCTTATTAAGCTTTTGTGTTGACACTGCACAGCTTGTTGCTGCATTCAGCTGAAATTTAAGAGTGGGAATGTAAAACCTGTGTAACATTTTAGCAAGATATACAGTAACATTGAAACCTGAATAACAACTGAAAGAGTAAGTAGGAAATTCCCTTAGCCCTTGGGCTACCTCCATTTTTCTATTCCAGCAGACAAGTAAACGCTCTAGGTGTCTATGCCATAAAAACGTTCCCAGAGGCAATTCTGGCAAAGCACCTACTTTCTTCAAACCAGACCCATTGCTTTAACCTTCTGAATGTCAGATTTCTAAAGCTAAGTGCTTCTGGTGCACTGTCGGCTGCTTCTAGTCGCTAGGCTTTCCTTGCAGCCTGCTAGGAGTGCAGAAGAGTATCACAGGCATGTGCGCTCAAGGAACGGGGACAATTGATTCCTTCTTCGTAACAACTAGAGAGCTGCAAGATACATTTGAACAAGGTCTTACTGTAATTTCATGATGAAAAGAAAGTTTTAATAATTAGCTGGGCTCTGTGTTTTATCAGGCTTATGATATTGATTGGTAGTAATTGTTAATCAGCTCAAGCCTCCTTTATCATGCCAGTACTTTTTCTTTAGAAATGTATCAGCCATTTCATATTTTCTTGAATAGTGGCTGTATGAACTGACTGGCAGCAAGGAGCAGATGACTGGTAGTTTTGAGATAGACGTGTGTAATGTCTACCCTGTGCCGGTTTTTAGCACAAAAACCAAGGGAATAGATTCAGCTGCAGTGCAGTACTTCAGTGTTTGCAGATCTGAGCCATATTGATTTCAATAGAGATATGTAATTTAGCCTCACAAAAAGACATTGTTGGCCTCCCATCAAGCACCACATAACAATTTAAAACCCTTTATAATATGTTCATATGACTAGAGATATTTTTATAGGTCAGTTGTGTTCCATGGCTACAAAGCTGCCTGTGACTCATCCACTGCTGCCACATTTCACAGTGGCATGATCAATCAAATCAGAGCTCAGCAGAGCTGAAGAGTTACTGCTGCTAAACAGTAAGATGATTCCACCCAAGAGTTAGAAACCTGGAAAACTATGAGAAGTACTGTGAAGTGCATATCGCTGTTCCAATCAGATCAATGTGAGCATTGTTATCAATGGCAATGAATGGAGAAGGTGTTGGTGATGCTTTGCAACTGCTGTCTTAGGCTACGAACATGATGGATCAGATGTGCAAAAGTTTTCTTTCAGAAATAGCACGTGCATCCACTGCATGCAGAAAAGCTGCTTTCAGCCATGTAAATATGCCAACAGTAAAACCATATGCTTATTTATTACCTTTCTCCACTGCTGAAGATATCATACAAGTATAAAAGGTAAAAGTGATGTATTAAAAGACAATATAAGAAAATTTACCCATAAAAATTAAGGAGGCTTTACTGCTTGCTGTGTTTATTAAAAAACAAGGGGGGGCGGAGCGGAGAGGAAATATACAAAGCACATTGCAAAGCTTATTTTGTGATGGAACAGTTCAGAATATGTATTAGAATTCAGCGTCTTATTTTGTTGCCTTCTTCCAAAACAAATTATTCCCGAATTTTAGCGAAGGAGAGTCTGGGAGACCTAAATGCGTACAAGCCCTAAAAAGTCATGGGAAATCTACCACAACTTGGGCAGTTAATGACCTAATGACCTCTTGGTTAACCTAATGAGTCCTCTTCAGCAAGCAAGGGCATAAAAAAGGAACCTATCTTCTCACAGAGATAAGGTCTATCCATCAGCAGAAGTTCAGTCCTCCCAGAGTTAAGGATAAATGGCATCAGGTCATTCAGCTGAGTCTGTCATTCAAGCATTTTTCCAGAATATAGAGCAAACTGGGTTGAGAAAGAGGGCTCATACTGCTGGGGCGGGTGTGTAAAACTGGCAAGAAGTCTCTAGTTGTGTTCTTTCTGCTTTTTGTTTCCAGCAGATAATGTGTAAGAAAAGAGACTGTCACTTCCCTAAATATATAAGCTTTTAGCAGCCAATTTCAGGAAAGACTTAATGAGCTTCGGCTTCCAGCTAGAAGCTTGTAGCCACCTTCCTTCCCCTGCTATACCAACAACTAAAAGTTATAGAGTGTATGCCTACTTGTAATATGCACATGTGTACACACACACACACGTGCGCAACACCCTGCCCCCATTGCAGGAAACGCTTTTGTTCTCCTTAATTTGTGAAAGTCCCTTCAGTATAGATACGGTGCAAATAAAAAATAACACAGCCAGATGTCTGACCCAAGCATTCTCTGTTTGGGAATGAATTTGCTACAGCAATAGAAACAACTGGACCAAGTCACTTCTGAAGTATGCATGGGTACCATGTTGGCATTCAAACAATTAGACTATAAAAGACAAGAATCTGGGTTTTTTTTTTCATTCTTGTCTACTAATTATACTGGAATTCTCTACCTTAGTGAGCTGGATGCTCTATTTCCATCTTACAGCTAGTCAGAAACAAGCGAGCTGATAGTTACAAGTAGTTATCCAACCCCTGGGTCTTGGTTTATTTAGCTAGCTTCCTCCTGTTTTGCATGGATTAGCTTTGAAATTACTATATTTTCTTCCAGGAATTTGGCTGGTTTCCATAGTTGATGAAGTAGGTTTGTGATCTAGGTAGTACTTACAGAGAGAGGGTGAATAGGCAGCAGTATCAAGCAACATTGTGTCGTACTAGTATGCAGAGGAATCATAATGGGTAAGACATCTACATCTACGTTCTCCATACAGCATTGCCAGGGAGAAATACAGGGAAGTGGGAGTAAATGCTAGCTGATCCCAAACAAGAAAAACTAGGCATCATTTTAATATAATTCCCTTTCCACATCCAGACATCATTATTGCTTTGGAAAGAGGACTGATAGCATAATGGGAGGTGATGGTTCCTAGCTATAAAATTACCAGTGCTGTGAAACTTTAAAGACACAGATGCGTTCAGACTGAGTTAAGTATCATAGAGTTGCACACTGTTAAACCTGTGTGGTCTGTGATTTTATCAGCTGTGGCTTGGTTCCCGGTATGTTAATGAAGACCTATGTGTAGTTTTCTTCCTTAACTTAAGGCTTAGACCTTGTTACTTTAGCACTGAACACAATTTAGGTTTTTGAGCAGTTGCATCTGATACCTCAATTATTCATCCTGGGAATTAATGTACAATTAGCATGAATTCCTGCTCACATGGAAATAGATGGTTATGTTAATTTGGATGCAGTTTTACTGAAAGAGTTCTGAATAATGAAAAGACTGGTATTAATATCTTTGTATTGGATACAGATCAGACTGTTTAAGGAACGTTTTTTTTGACGTAAAAATGTCTCCACAGTTTGTTTTATTTGTTCCATTTTACCTTCAGTTTCAGGCTATTCAGCACATCTGCCAATGATTTCACATGATTATGACTGTTAAATAGTTTTTGACTACAAATACTTATGAAATATTTGGCCTACTACTGATTTGTACACTTCTGAATGAGGGTAACTCCTTTGAAGTGACTGGAATTACGCCATTATAAAGCCGCTTAAGGAAGATCATAGGTAGGTCAGTTCTTCCTGGAGCTTTTTCCTCCAACATATTGTGCCTGAGATTTGCCAGTGAGTTGCTGGTACTGTAATTAATTAGTTCATCCAAAAACAAGGTAACAATGTGCAGTTGCTAAGAACACTGGACTATGTTTTTCATGACAGAGCGATTTAATCCTTAGCTTTTGAATACAGCAGTTTCACCAGAAGATGAGTGTTTGGTTTGAATCTGTTTTTTTAATCTATTGATTTCTCTGCCTCCTGGCACCAAAAGCTTTCCTCACTGTTTGGAGGACATAGCTAGGGATCACCAGTCCAAGCCTGAAGCTGCAGTGACATCTGCAGCTCCTGCTCAGGTTAAGGAGGCTTGGGATGCACAGAAAACTGCTTATGTGCATGCAGCCCACTCACCTCCGTGCAGGGGACACCAAGTTACTTGGAATAACCGGCAAAATGAAACAGGTTTTTTTGCTGCCTGCTGTTAGCTTCCAGTATGCATTAATGAAAGATATTCAGCGTTGTTAGTGAGATTTTTCCCTCTTCTATCATTATAACCCTGTAGACCGAGTGTTGTCCTGTCCCTGGCTTCCTGATGATCACTTATTCTGGGCACATAGTTAGTCCTGAAGGTGGCATTGCTATTGACTGAACATACTAACTGCTTGAGAAAATGTTGATTACTTCACATTCCTGAAAATTAATCCTGAAACCTTCCTGAACTATATTAATCAACTCCTTTAACTTTTTCTCCAGTGGAGAAGGTGGAGGCCAGAAATGTCATCGAAGAGCAGGTGCTCCTCCCTGCCTCATTAGCACCTTGCCTTTCTTCTTCAGTTCCAAAGTCCTCGAAACCAAGAACACTATTTATAGCTTTTACAAAGCTCCGTTGGTCTGTCCTGTCTCTGCAGCTAACCATCTTCCACCGTGTTAAATCAGTCCCTCGTGACAGCACCCTGAAGACCCACAGAAGGAGCAGCTCTGGAATGATGTGACAGGTCTGAAGGAGATTGATGGCAGCCAGAATGGTGGACCGGTGGGAACATTTAAACACACCAGCTTCTGAGAGACTGAGGAAGAAATTAGGAGGGTGAGGATGATAAAAGGGGAATGTGGGGGCACAGGAGGAAGGAGAAGAAGGGACTCCCATAAATAAGAGCTGGCCACATCCCAAGACAGAAGGGTAATCTCAAAATGCCTATAAAGAGGATGCTGGTAACAAATGACTTTATGTTTTTTATGTGTGTACTTGCACTACGTTAGGAACAGAATGCAAGGAGGCACTTAGATCTAATAATAGAAGCTGTGTTAGAAAAAAATGGGAATATTTTCTTCGCGATATTTGCAATCATTCTTCTGATATCTTGCATAATGTCACAAAAACAAATACTACTGTTGGATTGTTTTGTGATCAGCAAGAATGTTTGTAGTCCTCTGTCTGCAAAGTATATATCTCGCCAGATGTCCTTGTGGTTCCAGGATACATGTGGAGGATTTTTCCTCCATATGCAAGGCAGCACAGCCTGACTGGCCAAGGATATTACTCCGAAGCACCAGGCCGACCTGCCTTCACATACTGGATACTGGAATTAAGAATCAGTACGTCAGGTTGGAATGGAAAATCCTGTATTTCTGATGACAGTAGTGATAGCCACGATGACAAGTGCTTTTTTATGAAGTTAAAAGGCAAAGACCTTTAAATGTTGATAGCAGAGGTATACAGTAAAAGTAAATGCCATGGTGATCCATTTTCAGCACGTAGGAAGTGTCTCTGTACATAGTCCTAGCATACAGTAATAGCTATGCACACAAGTGGAAATCAGATGCTCTACGTAGTAACACCTAGGTCTGCTGCAGCCAGCTGAGTGACCTTAAATATCTACCACCTATCTATATATGCAGATGCTCTCCCATCACAAAGGAGGATTAATGATGCTACTTCACAGAGCTAATGAGAAAATGAATCAGTTAATGTTTGATTCACAAGAGCCATAAAGCATTATATAGACATTGTTTGTTTTTAATTCCTCCCTCTATCATGCTAGCTAATAAGCAATATTATTCATATTCATATTACTATTAAAATCACATTATATTTCCCAGATAACCCAAAGCATCTTTCCAAAAGGCTTTTTCTAGCTTCTTTTCCACTTAATATTTCTCTGCCAGGCTACTTGGATTGCAGAATCTCAGTTCAACAGAATGCATAGGTTAGAAGATATAGGCAGGTAGCATCGTTCCCCCCATGCCCCTAGAAAGTCATGATCAAAAAGAGCTTTATTCTCCTCTTAAAATACCTAATGATGTCTCATTCTTGAGATGCAGTTTACTGGTCTGGGTGGAAAAGGTTTAAAGGATCTGACTCAGAGTTTTTTCCACCTGATCCTTGCACCAACTTGCAGACATGAAAAGACATCATCAGCAAATGATGTGAAGCATCATTTAATCACATGTGATTTCTTTCTTGTTTAATACCAGAGGACATATGATTTTGTAAATATTTATACAGGGTCTCAGAGCCACCTATATAATAATAGTTTCATGTTCAGTAATGACAGCTCACCAACACAAAAGCCTGTGCTTCTTAAAGTGAAAGGTAGCAACAAATACACACTCCTAATACAAATAAGAATTTTGATTTGTGTTCTTGTTTGCTTCTTTTTTGTTTGTTTTTATTTTTTTCAGTAATATTTCTGGTTATCAAACTCATACATTCCTCAAACAAATTGGGCTATATCCTGTCCTGATACAAGCATAAATGTCCTAGGAGCATAGCTTGAGGATGAAGCAAGTCCTGTTTAGATCTCTTAAACTGCTGTTATATTTCCTTTAGGAAAAAAAGTAATAAATCACTGTTTTATTTCCTTTTGTTTCATGCTTTTAGCCTTCCTGATGTGAGATGCTTTCTTGAAGCAACTAAGACAGCAGTTCATTTGAAGGCTCCATTAAAAATACCTTCCTACAGTACTGTGTGAGTCTTTCCAGTCCACCCAGTTAGACAGTTCCTTTTTTTTTCCCTTAACTTTCCACCTGGGTTCAGAGCATTCTGAAAAATCAGTTTTCACTCTTCCAAGGGTTAAATTTCTGCTAACAAATATGGACTATTTGATATGAAAACCATTATTGTTTGATATGTCAAATAAAACATTTGTCAATCAAAAGTCTTTAAGCACTGGGCTATGTGACATTTACTCTTTTATAAACCGACAAAGTCCCTGGTGGCATGCCTTTCTTCCTCTCATTTAAATAGTGGTAGGAGAACAAATCACACTTCAGGGCAAGTTGATAACTGCCAGTCACGATTTCTGCCTTGTTTACTATAATGAGGAGGGTAATAAATGCATCTGACCATTTCAGCTGGCATTTGCATAGATGAATGATTTGTCCAGTCAGTCGCTCTCCAGTGATTTGGGCCTTTTTGTCAGCACAAAGAGCATTCAGTCTCCCTGGAATTTACAGCAGCCAAGCTCTCATTAGCAAACATCCTTTACCATGAATGATTCAAATAATTACCACTGAAATAATAAACTGTTTCACAAAAACATTTTATTTGATGGCTCCAAACATCAACTTTTCTGAGTTGTTGACATTCAAGTAAGCCAGAGAGCTTTATTGTTGAGCAACAATGATCCCCTTGTAAAAGGGTGGGCATTGTTTTACCTCCAGTAGACCTTTAAACTTGGCCAGATATCAAATGTGTCCCTCAAACAGCTAGCCAACGTGCTGGGTAATCGGAGGGCACATACCAGATGGAGCTATAGTAAAACTGTATGTTCAGGCTCCCAACTAATTTTCACTAGATTTACTTAGGATATTGCAAGCATAAAATTCCAGACTAATTAGCAGCAAGTTATCTATTTGCATCTGCAGGAGTTGTATAATTATTAAATGCTTCTGCTTACACTGAGCTCTCAGTTCCGAGTTCTCTTCTGTAATGATATTCTGTGTGTATAATTAAGTGTTATTTGATATAGTTTTGGAGTTCAATCAAATGAGCAAGCAACAATTATATCCTATTATGATCTCCGCTAGTGCCTGGCAATAGGAATGATGTCACTGCATTTCCAAACCCGTAGCATGAGGCAAAAGGAATTTCCTGCTATCACTCTCCTTTACCCTTTCTACCATGCGTAATTAGAAAAGTTTTATTAGTTAATTTAGAGTAGGGCTATTTACTGTGGGTGTTCATGGGCTGCAGGAATGTGTTCAGTTTTCATTACAGCATTGTTTGTATGGGTATGTGCGTGAAATTATTATCTTAATATCAACCAAACAGGATTCAATTGCACATTTTATGCTTCTCTTAACTGCAAGGAAACAAAACACAACAACAGAAGGGGAGAATATTTCATTCATCCCAGCACATTCTTCATTGCATTATTTCACTTTCACGTTAAGGTAGGGTAGGTAACCATAATCTCAAACAGCCTAATACCTGAGACCTTGATGTTCAGAAATAGAATAACTGAGCCCTGATTTTCATTTACAGACCCTTTATATCCCTCTGGCAAGATAAACTTCTTATGCTGCCAAGGAGAGGTACAGAGCTCTTAAAATATGTGAAAGTCAGGCCAGTAAAATTAAATACATTAAAACACATGACTGTTATTTGCAAGCTATAAAGTGTACTCCTTAAAATATAATGTCTGATAATTGTTCTGAGCCAGAAAGGCAAATATTTAGAACCCAGCTTTTCATACCTAGGTATTTGCGATAGGAGGCACAAATTCTGCCTCATTTTTATTCACCCAAGGATAATTGCCCATTACAACACTCAAATTTGGGACTATATATCCTATTTAAGCACCAAGCTTTGTGAGCTGAATCCAAGTGAATAAAGTTACTTAGATAAATTGTACACTGTCTTTGAGCTTTCCAAGTTTGTCCACGGGCATTTCTTCTTCACCCAGCCAAGACCATTCAAGTCCAGCCTAGTCCAGTGTTATTTTTTATTTCCTTCTCCTGTTTCTCTAATCTGTAGTCAGTACCTAGATGAAATAGGCTATTTCTCATTTTCCTTTTCAGCTTTTCAGGTGCAACATCAGAAGGAAATTTAGAAATCCCTTAACAATTCACTTTTGACAGATATATTTTTTTTTAATTTCTTATCCAGTCTGGTGTTGACAGAGCTAAGGAACAAACAGAATTGGCTGGAGCCACGTACAAATGACCAAGGGCGAAGAACATTTTCTACACCTGCTGATAGTCCCATGTTCTGATAGACTGAGAGGAGTTGCTATCTCCCAATGAAGATCAGTAAAAGCTCAGTTAAAAGCAATACTGCTTTCCAGAGCAGTCCATTTTACACGTCAGCAGGAAGAGAACCTGCACACTAACATTTAATTCATAGTTTGCTCTCTGTAGTCTTCTGTAGTAAGTAGATCACATCGGTACCATGTTGCCAGTGTGCTACACGTGAAATTGCTGTTTCTGCCACCATTAAGCTAGACTTTAAAGCTGACTTAATTACTGAGTTATTTAATCTCAAACTGCATACATCTTAGGCATCACCACAATTTAGACAGAAATAAAAAAAATGTCCAGTTTCAATAAGAACAAAACAAACCAGAATTTAAACCAGAATTTGGAGTGGGATTCAGCTCTGGATATAGATACGTATGTTTAGATGTCTACATAGGAGGCAGGTATCTCAGCTCATGTCTCAATAAATAGAGACCCTGCCAATACTGTCAGTGGAACATGGAGAACGAACTCAGGTCTCCTCTGACTGTAAGGAGTAGATCTCCAGAGGTTACAAAGGAAGATTAGATATCTTGATCACCTGTAGAAATCTCCATGTAGACACCTAAGGCTCAGTTTAGTTACCTTAATATAGGCACTTGGTGTTATTTGAGATGTTCCGTGATATCTAAGGCATCTTCACAGCGCTATGAGCAACTTGCCCCCCTCTGGACCAGCAACTGGCGGCTTAGTGCAAGCAAGATGCCACTAAAACCCATGTCTGCAACCCTAAACAAAGATATCTTAATATGGATTTGAATTCTTCCTCAGGTCTCCAAACTCAGAAATGCTGAAAATCCCAGCTCTAACAAAACTAGAGCACCCTGAGCAGAGTTGGCTTTAGATATAGGCAGAATAGGTATCTGCCTAATGCTGCACACTGCTGCTGGCAGGAGAAGAGAGCGCAAAGGACCATTTGTGTATACCTCAGCTTGTTGGGCTTCTAGCACCTTCCTCACATCTCCCCACTCATCCTCCTCTGCTGCTGCCATGTCTGCCTTGTAGTAGACTATGAGATCTGGTCCCAGTACAGGAACTATTTACAGAAATAAGTTTTATTTTATTTTTCCAGCTCACATTGTTGAGCTTAGACAAGCTATATTATTTAGCTCATCAAACCATTACAATTCCTTGTAATTGTAAAATGCAGCTGTAGTCCATTGGTAAAATATTTTCTTAAATTCTTATGTATGTTTTCCTTTATAATTAGGAGACTTCCTACATTATTTATGACTGTTCTTCACTTCTGCAACAGATAAACATAGAAATGCTATGTAAACCTAGTGAAATGAGTAAATCAGGCCAGTAGTAGTAGTGAAAGTGCCATCTGTAAATACCAGTATGGTGGATTATAAGAAGTTGCTTTAGATCACCTTCTGTATTACCCTTCGTTGTGACAAGGAATCCCAATGAACACTCATAGAACAGAAAAATGAAAAATGCAACTTTTTTTTTTTTTTTTTTAAATCCAATGCTGTGGCAAGGTTTTTACTGGTAGATTTAAAACTCTTAACACAAAAGCTTTCTGTAAATGTGTTTTGTTTGCAGTTATAATATCTGTAGCAGAACTGGGTAATTAAAAATGGACTTGCAAAGTCCCCGAAAACTGTCAGTCTGGAACTGTTGTTTTTAGAGTTTAATTCAGACTATTTCAACTCATATTTCAGTGAAGCCGCAACGATATGCAGCCTGTAATTTTATCACAACCAGATATCAAATCATTCTCTGTCCCGTGTAAAAGGGGTTGTTCTGAAGATGCAAAGTGTTACGGAACAAACTACCCAACAAATCTGTTATATATTTCTCAAAGTATATCAATACATGTTAAGTAATTTCCTATCCTTTCAATTCACTGGGGAGATTCTTCTTGAAAATTGCATGGTATAATCACTTCTGGTTATTATGGCAAAAGTAAACATTTCATTAGAATTACCAGATGTGATAATATCCCCAATTTCAGGCAAACACACCAGGTGATTTTCAGTGATATCCAGAGTAAGTTGTGAGTTTATTCTGACATATGTAGTTTATGATGCAGGAAATGCTTGAAGGACTTAATGTGCACCTCAATTACTGTGTTCAGTTTTGGGCCTCTCACTACAAGAAGGACATCAAGGTGCTGGAGCGTGTCCAGAGAAGGGCAACGAAGCTGGTGAAGGGTCTAAAGCACAAGTCTTATGAGGAGCAGCTGAGGGAGCTGGGGTTGTTTAGCCTGGAGAAGAGGAGGCTGAGGGGAGACCTTATTGCTCTCTACAACTACCTGAAAGGAGGTTGTAGCGAGGTTGGGTT
The DNA here is from genome assembly GCF_047370975.1 of Nipponia nippon. Taxonomy (NCBI): domain Eukaryota; kingdom Metazoa; phylum Chordata; class Aves; order Pelecaniformes; family Threskiornithidae; genus Nipponia; species Nipponia nippon. The sequence continues at coordinate 81,396,751 of NW_028262358.1, read as the reverse complement.
GGTCTCTTCTCCCAGGTAGCAAGCAACAGGACGAGAGGAAATGGGCTCAAGTTGTGCCAGGGGAGATTTAGATTAGATATTAGGAAAAATTTCATCACAGAGAGAGTGGTTAGGCATTGGAACAGACTGCCCAGGGAAGTGGTGCAATCACAGTCCCTGGAAATATTCAAAAAACGTGCAGATGTGGTGCTTAGGGACATGGTTTAGAGGTGGACCAGGCAGTTAGGCTAACAGGTGGGACTCGGTGATTTCAGAGGTCCTTTCCAACCTTAATGATTCTATGATTCTATAAACTATTGCACAGAATGTGAAGAATTTCAAGGTAATGTAACTTTAGAGTTATGTTTCAAGTAGTCCATTGTATTACATCTTACTCTGTGTCTGGCTATTTATACTGGATGTTCACACTTTTACCAGTGTAGTCTTTTCCTGAACACTCTGGTCCTTCTCTAGCAATATATTTAGAAACTGTCGGAGTTATGAATACACTAAGTACATTAGGTGACTCTCAGTTTTGTGAGACCACTGTCTACTTGACCTCTTTGGCAAAGCTTCAACTGAAGAACCGAGGGAAAAAGGAGACAGTTCTCATAAGAAGCAAACTTCTCTCTTTCAGGATGGATGTTTTCACGAATGTTGTGTTTATAACCAGAGGCAAATGCTCAGCTTGCCATCTTCATGTAAACGAGCATCAAGGTCTTATGATCTGGGCAACAATACGATTCTAAAAACCTGCTTTCTCCTTTTCTGTGGGTAAGTCACAACAAGTCACCATTTATGAAGTCTGTCCTCAAACCTCATGAGTCGGAAGGCTATGTTCTTTCTGTATGCAGATTTACTGTTTAAGAGCTGAAAAAAGCTCAGCAAGCCCTGAAAATAAATAAATCCCAGCTACTGAATTCCCTTGTAAGTCATGTCCTCTGAAAAGCTTTGTCTGACTCCTCCAGAGGTGAGTCATTTGGCCTGAAATCTTTTTGTCAGTGAGCCAGATACTGGTTCCTGCCTTCTTTTATATTCCTCCTGCAGAGTAAAAAGTCTGTAATGATCTCTGGCAATTCCTCAGGTGCAAAAAGAGTAAATCAGCCCCATGGCTGTGCCTGTACTGCAGGTGCCCTCAGGGGTCCTGCTGGAGAGCATCATGGCTCCCTTCCTTCCGTGCAGTCCAGATCTTGGTTGGATGCTAAGCCAGCTCAGGACCTGGGAAGCACTCTCTGGTGCTGCAATCTCAACATTTCCTACATTTATACTGCTCTTATGCCTGTGCCATTTAGCCTCAGATGAACAAATGTAGCCAAGAGAGGGAGATGGTGGCTCATGGGTGGGAGAAAATGTATTTAATGTGCAAAGTGTGCATAGCGGCGCAGACCATAACTAGCGTGCAAGGCTGTCAAAGCAGAACAGCTACAGACAGCAGGGAGCGGAGGAGCCCCTGTGCCCCATGGATCAACCAGAATTAAGAAGGTGACAAAATCAGAATATTGTTTATTTTCTTTCCAGTCCAGCACCCAGTACTTTCTCATCAGCTTCTAGAGCTTTTAACCTGACTCTGGAGCCAGAACAGTACTGGAAAACAAAAGGGGAGCTATGTAAAAAGCTTAACATGGAGATATTATGCCTGATCCTTAACAGTACAAAAACTGATCTATAACAACTGAAAATGCAGTCTATTAAGCCTGCAGAGGTCTTCAGCCTCAGAAAGGTAAGTGCTTCCAGTGAGTCCTCCCTATCCAGCACCAAAGTTGTAGGTGCTGTTGTACCAAGTTACAGCTGCTGTAGAGCATCATGCAGTAGCAGAAGCAATAATCTGCCTTTCTGGGACACAGCACTGCGAGCAGCTTCTCCTTTCCCCCCCAGCGGCTGCTGGGCTTCCCCTTGAAACCTCCCCCTTCCCCTGATGACCTACACTGCAAGCTCCGTAAGTTTGACTTCGTTTTGCAGGAGATAGCAAGGAGTTAAACTCCCACTGTACTAAAGGAAACTGTACGAAAAGGATGTGACTCCCACATATCCCAAACTTTCAGATGCCAAGCATATTTTCTTGAATGAAAGCCCTTTTGGTAGTTTTCATTGGAGGAAAAAATGCATTTCAGAAGAATCAAAATCAACAAAGAGATTACAGATAGCAAATATAACACTGCACATATTATAAGGGACAAGTACAGTAAACATGGATGGCTAATTAAGGAAATTCTTGAGAATATCTTGAAACAGAATTGCTATATACATTTCCGATGAGCCAGCCTTAAAAGGCATCACATTCAGGAGGAGTAATGGAAAATCTTGTTCTTTCCTATCAGAACTGCTTTATCAAAAAGCTAGCTTTGCTTTTATTATTTGCTAAGCTTACAGTAGTGCTTAGAGTTTCCAGCTGTTAATCTGGCTTCTTAAAAAAACATTGTTAAAGACAGCTGCTGACTCAGATTTCTCAAAGAGGAAAGCAGAAGGAGATACACCTTTCAGCTCTCTCCAGATCATCCACACGACACCTGGGTCTCTTCTGGGCCAAGTGGCGGCTCTGTAGATTTTAGGTATAATCATGACTCCCTCCATGTATTTCTTAAATTTGAACTGCTGGAATAATATGAAACCTGTGCTGCAACCCACTAGAGCAGTGTTTTTACAAAACTGAGGGCTTCACATCCTGGAGGGTGATGTGAGGGTGCAAAGTGGGTGAGATAGTGCTGGAAAACTGTGCCAGGCAGGAGGAGCCAGACCGAATCCTCCATACTGCCTTTCAGGAACAGACCTGGGAGTGAATTCAACAGGGAAGGTAACTGTGCCTTGTCTTTGCTTGAGTGATCTGCAGTGATCCAAATCAAAGGCAGGAGTAGGAAAGCAATGAGCAGGGTGCATAACTGGGGCCTGGAGTGAAAACTTCTTCTTTGGCCCTCATTCATTTAGTAGTATGGACAGACTCCTATAGACATGCGAGAAGCTGCTGGGATAGGGCAGAAACTGCAGCTGCATCTCCTGAATCTCAGCCTTATTACTCAACCACTGGATAATCTCTTCCTCACTTCATCTACTGTGAAAAACCACCATTTAAAAAAAAAAAAAAAAGACAGTTCTAGTTTCTTATTTAGTGTTGAATGCTCCCAAGGGAGTAAAACTCTTTCTCCCTTGCTGCCCTCACCACTTTCAGCTCTTCATTTCTGCCATCCAGAGTTACAGTAGACAATCCGTGCACAGAATGGAACCCCATTTCTCATATGCCAGGTATGATTTTGTGATAAAAAGCAAAGCGCTAGTCCTTCCTAGATATAAGAGGCAGGGACAAGGGACACTGTGAGGCTATTCTGAGTAGGATATTTTGAATAGCCTTTGTCTGATTACTCATTGTAAATTCTGAGAAAGAAACACAAACAGATACCTCTGAGGGAAAGACCCAGGGCCATCTAGAAAAGAGCAAAATGTCATTATCAGAATCTAATGCACCCAAGTATCAGCAAACATTTCTACTTATAGAACAACTTTGAGAATTTAAACTGGTGAGGGTTTACGTTTGCTCCTGGCCTCTTTGACTTTAACCAATATAAGGTCCATCTGCCTCAAGACCCTGTTTTCAGCAGTGTCCAAGGGCAGGTGGCTACAGAAAAGTACGAGAACAGAGAAAGCACATAGTGATATTTCCCCAAAATACTCTCCTAGCAACCACAAGTTTGCACCTCAGGGGCTTTCTGAGCCAGAGAGAGTGTTTTGTTTTTAACAGCCCTTAGTGGATTTCTCTTCCATGGATGGCTCCGAAACAAAAACAAGAAACAGTCAGAGACACTACATTTACCTGTCTGAATGCAGGATGGAGTCAATGGAGTGAAAATTTCAAGAAAAAATTTAAGCTCATTTTTCCTTGTGTAGAATACCCTTTTTTTCATGCAGACGGTTTCACAGTACATACTCAGCTGAAATTTTAAGTATGTTTTGTTAATCACCATAATGTGGATACACCAGAAAAGTTGGTCTCTGGTAATATAAATTGCCAGAGTCTTCATGAGGTCAGTGAGGTTCCCCACTTACACCCCTTGAAAATTTGGCTCACCATAGCTTCCTCTACTTCAGATTCTCTTGATAAACAAGGCTGTAAAGAAATATTGCATGTATTCTTGGGTTACAGATATAAATGATGGAGGTTTTTGAAGAGAACTTGCTCAAAAAATGTCAAAGAAAAAGAACTGCATGCTCAGTGTTGTATTTAAAGAAGTTAAAGATATCTTGGATAGCCTTGTATGATGTTACACAGTACAATTTTATTCTGTTTAAGAAAGTTTGCTATCCAACTTTATCAGGCTCCATAAAATTTCAGCATGATATTTTAAAATCTATCTAAAACAGCAAGAACACATATATGTGCAACACCATGAATATAAATGCAAGCCATTTAAAATATATCTAAGCGAGCAATCCAGGAACACTCTGATCATGGAGGAGAAAAACAGATAATCTGAATCTGTCTATATCCATGTCTCTCTGTGTAAATATCTATCTGTGCATACTCATAAATATTTCATCCAGATCTAGTTTGAATTTGAATTCAGCTCCTAACCTAGATAGGCAGAGTTCACAAATTGCCTGTTCAGTGATCCTGCTTTGTTTTGTAAGTGTGTAAGGATGTGACTCTCACAACCAATACAGAAGCAAAAAAAACTCAGAGAAAAAAAAACCTGAAGGACTATATCTTCAGCTCTGAATAGTCAAACACCCTAGGTTCTTGCTGCAAGGTGTGCTATGAAGTGTAGTCAATTCACTGCTCAATTTCATATTAGAGGGATTGAAGTGCGGGCCTGGCTTCTAAATAACTTTTTCTGTTGACCTTTGCAGAAGACCATCCAGGGCACTCAGTTATAACACTGCTGAGCACCTCCCATGGCATGTTTGTTCTGTGCTTCGGAAGACTTTTCTTAAATCAGGAGCAGTAACCATAACATATTTTTACTCCCAAGGAGTTGGGTTTTTTTAATACCTAAAAATTAAGAACACCACTGATGTTTTTCTCTTTGCTTATATAAAATTAGTTTTCATCAGTATGAAAGAAGAGCGAAAGAACCCTTGCCACATATCCTTAGCTCATCTTTTCTATAAGCTTTTTCTTTAAAAAAATTATCTGATGCAACATATATATTCAAACATCTGGATCCAGGAAATACAATGTTTGTACCTATGCAAAGAATTTTGCGGTGAAAATCACTGGTTTTCTGTGTTCTGTTAATTCCAAATTGGTTTAGGCTAAGAAGAGATATTTGAATTTTACTGGCTGCTCATGGCTTGGACGAGTATAGTCTTCGATGGGTAAAAAAGTGGCTGGATGGCTGGGCCCAAAGAGTTGTGGTGAGTGGAGTTAAATCCAGTTGGCGGCCGGTCACAAGTGGTGTTCCCCAGGGCTCAGTACTGGAGCCAGTTCTGTTTAATATGATCTGGACGAGGGAATGGAGTGTACCTTCAGTAAGTTTGCAGAAGACACCAAGTTGGGCGGAACTGTTGATCTGCTGGAGGGTAGGAAGGCTCTACAGAGGGACCTGGACAGGCTGGATCGATGGGCCATGGCCAGATGTATGAGGTTCAACAAGGCTCAGTGCCGGGTCCTGCACTTGGGTCACAACAACCCCATGCAATGTTACAGGCTTGGGGAAGAGTGGCTGGAGAGCTGCCCAGTGGAAAAGGACCTGGGGATGTTGGTTGACAGCCACCTGAACATGAGCGAGCAGTGTGCTCAGGTGGCCAAGAAGGCCAATGGCATCCTGGCCTGTATCAAGAATAGTGTGGCCAGCAGGACCAGGGAGGTGATAGTGCCCCTGTACTCGGCACTGGTGAGGCTGCACCTCGAGTACCGTGTTCAGTTTTGGGCCCCTCACTACAAGGACATCGAGGTGCTGGAGCGTGTCCAAAGAAGGGCAATGAAGTTGGTGAAGGGTCTAGAGCACAAGTCTTATGAGGAGCGGCTGAGGGAGCTGGGGTTGTTTAGCCTGGAGAAGAGGAGGCTGAGGGGAGACCTTATTGCTCTCTACAACTACCTGAAAGGAGGTTGTAACGAGGTGGGGGTCTGTCTCTTCTCCCAAGTAACAAGCAATAGGACAAGAGGAAACGGCCTCAAGCTGCGCCAGGAGAGGTTTAGGTTGGATATTAGGAAAAACTTCTTCACCGAAAGGGTAGTCAGGCACTGGAACAGGCTGCCCAGGGAAGTGGTTGAGTCCCCATCCCTGAAGGTATTTAAAAGACATGTAGATGCGGTGCTTAGGGATATCGTTTAGTGATGGACTTGGCAGTCTTAGGTTAATGATTGGACTTGATGATCTTAAAGGTCTTTTCCAACCTAAATGATTCCATGATTCTACGCTTCTATGAATTTCTTTCTAAAAGGTAACTTTTCAGGTGAGTGTAAGATGTTGAAAGCAAGAGCTTAGCGATAACTGTCTGCTCAAACCTAATTATAGCGTGCTGCTGCAATGTTAAAACGAAGACTTTCACCCCTGCATGACCAGCCTGACTCAGACAGGCAGTGCCTGCAATGATGCCCTCCAACGCACTGCCTTGACTGAGCTGGTGCCTGCAAGCTGTCACGCTGTTACCACGGCGGATCACCTCAACAGGAGAAGGAGGGACCAAGTGAGATGAGAATGTGGCTTTCCAGGGTGACTGATGCTGTTGCTTCAGAGGAAATAGGGCTTCATGGCTCAACACGGGACTATAATGTTGCTTTAGGCAATTGCTTCTCTTTGCCTCACTGTTCTTTGACTGTGAAGCTGGAATAAGAGTGTCTAAACATTAGCATAAGGCAACTAATGATCATGCTTACATGCTTTTCTGTTTTTTTTTTCAGGTGGATATGATCCACCTGAGAAGTTGGAGCCACTCAGGCTGTGGATTTTGTTTGGTTTCTAGGGAAAGGGAATATGATGCACAAAGGCTACCTGGAAAAAAGAATATAAATTCCTTCTTGTTGACTTAAAGGGAAGTCCTGTTAATCTTGATCCTCATTAAACAAATTTTTTTGAAGACTTCCAGCATATCTATTACTTATACATCCCATAGATGTGCAACAGTAAGCAGAAGTATCGATATCTGGAAAAAAACCTTAATTTTGTCCTCATAGAGCTTCACAGAGAAAAGCACTTCAAAAAAATTGCCCAGTTGTCTTTTTAAAGACCGATTTTTAATGAACTTTTTTCTCCTCTTACACTTTAAAACAGTCAAAAACAGACTGTGTGAAATGTACCTCCTGTTCCATAGTACTACCAAGCTCTTGAGTAGCTGAAATGACAGCACACATGGGTAGCCGCAGCGCAGCGAAATCCAGGCAAATGTGCACACAACACAAATTTCACAAATTTAGGTCCTGATTCAGCAAAGTCCGTAAAACATGAGCGTAATATTAAGGATATGAATAGTCCCAGTGAAGCTAGTGGAATTACGTTCCTTCTAGTTAAGCGCCGTATTCTGAGGGACGTGTGCACAAACAAAGCTATAGAAACCCCCATCTATCTTTCAGATAGCTCCTGTTGACAGCTGCTGAATGCGGACGAGTATGCCCAATGCCATTGCGGCTTCTGCCGGTATTATGGCTTGTGGCACCCCGGCGTTAGGCCAAGGGAGCCCTGGCAGCTGTGCTGGGGGGCCAAAGGAGACTGTAATGAACAGGAGAGAAGCAGGCAGAAGGGCCACATGGAGCTGTAAGGAGCAAGGGAGAGAGATGGGTTGGCTGCAATAAATCCCCTCGCTGGAGCCATAAAACTTGGATTTTTCCCTTAATAGGGCTCTCAGTTCCTCTGTAATGTGATCTGAAAAAAATTACAGCATTAGAGATGAAGGAAAGGAAGCTTCCTGAAGATCGAGGCTGATTCAAAGTAATTTGACCAGACTATTTCTTCATTAAGACAATATTCTCTTAAATCCACAAGAGAATATTGATTCCAGTATTCTCTTCCTTTTAAAAGCGTACCGTCTCTTCCTGAGCTCATCTATGTACACTAAGAGAGGAGGACTGGAACAAAGATCTATCACAGTAATCTGTGAAGGGATACTTGCTGTGGGGTTGTAATTCACCGCGGCATGGAGCAGTTACGCAGGTGCCTCTAGCATCCCTGTCCCCTTAGGGAAGAATTAGATAAGGCTGCCAGGGCCTCTACGCTCAGACTCAATTTAATCTTAAGATTGTAGATATATGTCTTGAATGTATAGTGTGAAGAAACTCTAGCCTTGCTGTATTACCCTTGTTTTCAAAGGAAATTAGGTCTATGTTGTCACTCTCTGTATTTGCACATGCATCTGCACCCTCTCTCCACCCCCCCAGCACCATCTGAACTGAAACCTTTGGCTAGTTTTGACCAAATCTGACACGGGGGTAACAGGCCCAAAGACACAAGCTCCTGCAGTTCTGTGAAAGCAGGCAGCTGCCCAGAGAAGAGAGATCGACCTGAAAGGAAGGCAGGCATGTGTGTTCAGCCCTTCTTCGACACAGGCGAATCCACGTGGCAGAGGGAGGCTCGGGGTGCCTGGCTGTAGCAGAGGCTCGCTCAGAGCAAGCCCCTTAGTAGACACTTGAGAATCCAACTGGCAGACACCCGCTGGTCCATAGGAAACCAGGCTCCCTTAATCCCACCGGCCAGGGAGTCACCCTGCCTCCAAAAAGGAGAGCAAAGCACCGGTCAGAAGGTAATGATACTTGTTAATCATTTTAGTTTATTTTTACTGGTAAAATCTTAGCACTCATTATAGTTGTAACTTTCTAAGGTAGGTCCTGAGATCCACCTGCCAGTGGATCAGCCACTGTTCAGCCTGCCCACTGTACAGCCGGGGGGAAGATAAAAGCAAGCATATTCTGCACATCAAGCTGGTTCAGTTCCAGCGCCGAGCGTGGACCTGCCTGAGTGCAAGTGGAGCTGTCAGCTCGTACAGGCTTCACTGTCAAGGGCTGTGTCATCTGTCAGTGTCGGTTCCAGCTCACTGTACCACATAGAGGCGATGCACTGGTGCCTCCCAATTGATAACACGCTGCCAGAAGCATGTTACTTTCTCATCTGTCTTCTTGTAGCTGTCAAAACTGGAATCCATTAATTAGTTTGTTCTTGTGAATTTTAGTTGTTCTGGAAACATGTAAATTTCAAAGTAAGACACACACACACACACAAAGAAACCAACACAACAAACCACCAGGAAGGTGCCATTAGGGGGTTCACAAATCCTAAGTGGCAGTTGCTATGAACGGTAAGTGCTGGCTACAAGAACTCCATCTAAGTGAGTATAATGATGTGGCTAGTTTCACCACATTGCTTTTAATGAGACTGAGCTGCTTACAGGGGGCGAGATGCAATGACAGCTAAAGAAAGGGAAGAAAACAAGGCACCAACTAGTGAAGTCAGCTGGGTCAAGAAGGCCCTGCTTGTTGTTTGGTTGGGGATTTTTATCTATTTTACACGTTACATACCAAGAGCGGAGGAAAGTTCGACTGAGCTTTATTTCCCCATATTTCGCATCTTGTGAAAGAAATACTCTGATTTCAGAAGGAGATTTTGCCAGCTCTCTGGATTTAAGATGAGATGCTTCTCACTCTAGCACTTGAACGGACAGTGCTATCTCTAAACAGAACCACAGTTCCATTGAAATTTCAAATATTAAACACGTATATTTTTATCTTACATGGGTACTTGCATCCACTCCCTTACTTTCTTATGGTGTCAGCAAAGAGACTTAAGGTAAAGTTTCAGAAGCTTCCTAAGTGCGTCTTCAAAAGCAAGTAAGGGATTGGGGAGCCTGCACTGAATTGAGAATCCATGGGACCTTAGTGCAACTAAGCAGGGTGTAGAAATCCCTGAAATGGCACCACATGAGCATAGCCTTGAAACCAACCTCGCCAGCAGGCATCAGAAGAGCTGGCTAGCTCTGCCACAGCCATACAGACACCACCAGGCAGAGGCAGACCCAGGCGGATGCCGTCCGTCGGGGTTCTCCACACCATCACCGGCATGCGCTGCCATGCACTCTTGTGTTTCTAAGCTTGGTAGCTTTTAAAAATGGGAATTATGCTTATGCACCGCTTAGTATTTCTGAAGTTCCCATCCTCACATACAAGCTAACTTCAACTTGGCTGTCTTGCTTCTTACAAAACCCTATAAGCTAGTCTACCTATAGGAAGCCATGTACTAAAAGTTTCAGTACTGTAATTCCTTCTACTAGAAGGGCAATTTGCTAATGCTCTGACTGGATATAATTTATTTCTACATTTTCTTTAACGAAATGTCAGAATACTTCCCTAGACTTAGTCCCCAAAATAGCTGTTTCTCTTGGAAAAATGAAGATATCTCCTCCTTTTTGTCCCAAATTATGCCAACCAAGGACATACAAATATATTCACCCAATGTAAAACGTGGGACTATATATTAACAGATAAGACAAACCTTCTTCCAGGAAATCAGATCCTTTCTTTGCTTTTGCACTGGTTACAGAAAAGGAAATGAAGCCAAAATTTGCAATTCAACAAGGTTACTTCAGTGTTAATAAAATACCTTTCATCAACGCTTTATGGCCATTGTACTTGGATATCTTCATTTGCATGCATTTACCTTGTGTGGCAATGCACACTTTCCTAGGTATGTGTACATCTTTTTTAATATCCATTGAAAATTTGGCTCAGAATCAGCTGTTTAGTGGTTTAAGTTCATTCACTCACACGGGTAATCCATGGAAGAACAAGCATTTTAAATGCTCCTCAGAGAAATAAACAGCTGCTTTATGTGTGTTTTGGCTATTTTAGGTACTCACATAAAGAAAAATAAATACCGTTTGTGATCACTGGTTGTATACTTGTAATAACCCATTTCTGAAGTCCCGAAATCTCACGGCCTGGCACCAGTATCTCAATGCTATGTGCAGGAATGAAGCTCTATGCTTTTTAACAGTGCTTGAGCTCTCCCGGAGCCATTGCTCTTTTCTGTGGCTTTAAAGCCACCCAAATCCTGCCAGAACAGCAGTTTGCACACACAGTCAGACTTGGGGCTGGAAGAAGGGGGCTAAAAGACAAATATTCACACCGTGCCAGGAGGGAAGGGGCAGCCAGCCGCAGCCTCCTTGGTCCTGCTCTTTGCTTTTGCATTCGGGCTGTCACTGCTCCTCTTCTCCTTGCCAGCAGCCCTGGAAGACAAGGAAAGTGCCCGCCTGTCTGTCCCCAGCAGCTCAGCCCTGGGCAGGGTGTGTAACAGGCAGGCTCCTTCCCAAGCTGTTCATCTGCTTGAAAGAGGGACCCAGAAGAGGCAGCAAGCAGCATTCCCCCTGGTTGAGGAGCTGGGGGTTACCCCCTCTAGGTGGGAAGGAGGCGCCAAGCACAGCTGGGAGGCTGTGAACACCAAAAGGCCTCCCTACGGGGCTGGCTAGACTTTGCTTGTTATAAACATCTACATTTTTATGCACTGCAGTTATGATGTGGGACCTCCATATTGCAGGCGCTTGTAAAAATAAGCAACAGCTACTGTGGATATTTATTGCCTTATTTTGGGAATCTTATCTCTCAAGTAGCAGCAAACAGAGCCATTTGAATATAGTTGCTGGCTGTGATGCACATGAAATTGGAAGTGGTTGGTGGACAGGCTCTCTCTAATGCTAATAGCACAGCAGGACTTTCTGGAGAGGGATGGGGCAGAGGTGCTCATGAGGAGCGGCTGGCTGGCCCGTGGCAAGCAGCAGCTATCTAGCTGGGTGCTCTGATGGGTGTCCCCAGTGCTGGTAGGTGAGAGCCAGAGCCATGAGGCTGCCTCCACATCCCTTGTGCATGGGGTAGGCATGAGGGCAGGCCATCTTACCTTGCCCCCATGGGGAGAGCCAAGTTTGGAGAGGCTTTGGCTCTCAGCTAGACATCACACTGTGTCTAAATAGGCTCTCTTGCACTTGGGAAGCCAGACAGTCAGTTACAGTGTAAACTCCTTCCATCCCATTAGTGGCCACTCACATCTCCACCTACATTAATCTGCGAGGAGGGAAAGCAGGACTGAGCAAGGAGAAGGTCAAGAGCAAGGCTGGGAGGAACAGATACCACCTTCCAACACTGACTGCAAACTTTTTGGTTCAGTTCTCTCTCCCGAGGTTCCTGGTTGCAGTTCGGGATACTCAGGCAACGTAACCTTAGTGACTCCGCTCTGTCACAGGCTGCCGTAGACAAAACAGTGACACCAAAGCTCCATCCTCATGGACATCCTAGAGCTCCCCATAGGTCTTGTGGGGATCCTGAAGTCTGTGATCATCTTCTTTGTCCAGAGTCAGTGTCAAACCCTCCGTTTCTGTGCAATGGAAGATGGTAGAGAAAAGCATGTTGGAAAAATCCACCTCGATGGGATTTGTCCCCAGGACAGTCAGCACAATGGAAATTTACAGCTAGATTAGAGAAAATCTCTTCATGGTCAAGTAGTATTTCATAGGTCAGCTATCAATAACATAACCAGTTGTTTTATTGTAGAAGGTGGGAACTAGATTGCCGTAAACCAGCCCTACCTCTCCCCATATATAGATGTATATGCTCCCAGCTGTTAGTTTATAATAAAGTCCTTCAGGAGAACATTTGCCTATGAATACTTAAAGAAGGCTTCTGCTTTCTACGGTGGATGGAAATTCATACTTTTATTCACACTTTTTTCTTAATGACCTTCTGCCATAAGAGCAATTTGCTTAGTCCACTCCAGGTGATTTTGCATGATTTGCAAATCTAATTTTTATCTCCACGTCTCACATTTGAAAATCTTTTGCCACCATATTAATTTAACATTTTTATCTTTTACCCACCAAGACAGCTCATCATGACCTTTAAATTCACTTACAAAGGATAACCCATTGGTTAATCTGGACCAATTGGCCTCAGTTACACACTTGGTGACAAACCATTATTTCTACCCCAGTTCTTTAATTGGCCAGAATGCTCTTTTTTATCAGATATATTAGCTGTCAGAAGTGCCTGCTAGCCTTTGCGTACTTCCTGGATAGTGTCCAGGTCATTAAAGCAACATCTCTTCAAGTCTGGAATATTTATCCTGTGCCAAAATCCTAACTTTCTCCCTGCTTTTAATTAATTAAAGCCTGAAGAATGCTGGATGGGTCATTCCACAGGCAAGCCTTTTGAAATGGAAAAACTGATAAGAAATCTTTCATGCTTCTTTTTCTTTTACTCATTCAGCAGTTTTGCTTCACAAATCACAATTTTATACTATTTAAATTTCATCTGGTTGAAGTATTTTACTTTTATTTCTGCTGAATTATTTTGCACTACAATAAGGCAGGCAAAGTTTCAGGGGCAGGGAGGAAGAGCAGGAGCCAAAGGGGCTGTAACTCCTAGCAAATGGTGGTGGAGCAGCTGTACCTCTCCGTAGTCATCCCTCCATCTCTCCAGGGATTCAGTTCTGACGATCAGAACTGTCTTTTGAGAAAAAAACACACCCCACAACTATGGCCAGAGTTCCCACAAACCTCTACAGACCTGCCTGCAGGGAACAGCCAGGCAGCTGAATCCCACCTCATTTGCTGTGGTGGAACAACTGATACACCTCTTCACGGTGCTTAGGCACTACTTGTACAACTAACGTGCAGGACCCACATCCCTTTCTATATTTAATGTCTAACAGAGATGCTGGTAACATTAACAGTCCTTTATCCCTTGCACTCGCAGAGCAGTAACATCAAGATTTTGGCTGTCATGGTGCCATAAATATTCTATTCACCAGCCAAGAAGACGTGGTTAAAATAATCTTTCACAATGAAAATTTATTTATTATTTTATACCACTGAGGTTCTTGCCATTCATACTCTGTATTCTCCATCAGTGACTCACAACAGAATCAAAAGGAATTTCGCGAAAGCATGTGGTGATTTCTTTATATCTATGTAGTAAATATTGTTCATTAAAAACATATCTTGTAATATCTCTTGATATCTCCTTTATGCTAGCCTTCAACATAAAATTCCAAAGTCATCCTACGATAAAAATAGATCGACAGTCTTCAAAATGTCATAAATTTACTCCAGTTTTGTCAGTGTTATGTGAATTTGAAAACAGGCCTATCTCAGTGAAAATATGCTTTGTTACAAATGCTTCTTGCAGCTCCATGTTCTTCCAGCTTTAATATTAACACTCTATGAAGTATAAGACTAATGTCTAAAGGTATGCCAAATGGAGATGTTATTTGAATGGCAAATGATGAAAAATTAATGTAATCCTTCTATTCTTGCTTCATGTTTTTGGCTTATGAAGTAAAATCAACCTATTTTTAAAGTAACTTTTTTGCTTGATCTCTGCTTCCCGTGCATGTTCCTTTTCATATTTGATTTATTTCCTATTTAGATTTGGATGATCTTTGAATAGTTGAAGAATATTTCCGGGAGAGCAATATTCTTGCTTTGCTGAGATCAAGGATCAAATTTCACTATCGTCTGGATTTTACCCACAAAAAAACTGTTTTTCAGGCAAAACAACAACCCTTAGGTAAAGTCATGGGAGCCACATGACCTGAATGAGGCATAAGGGCTCTACTAGATGTGCTCCCTATTGAAACCTGCAGCGTCACCTATCAGCAAGCCCTTCAATCTCCAGTATACGGTATGTTTAAATGCTGTGTAAATATAGCTTTCGCACTTCCATTTATCTTTGTCTCGCTTCTGCCGCAGTGCTGCCAAACAATGCTGGAAGCCACGGCAGGGCTGAGCGTGCAGGCGTGTACGGGAGCACATCTGCCAGCAGGCTGATTGAAACGTTCAGGAGGTGAACAATGGCCTCACCGATGAAAAGCAAGTCCTGCGGTTCACCAAGTCTGCCTCAGCCGGACTGTGAGAGGCTGCTCAGATTTTTAAGCCTACTGTATTTTTCAAAAGCTGAGGTCTTATGTTTGCAAAGAGTCAAAAGATGTAGTTGCACAGATCCCATTCAGGATAAGGCCCTTTACGTGCATTTATTCTTAAGGAACAATTTTGCAGCAGGTCAAAAGAAACTGTAGTCTGGTCGTATTGTTTTTACTCTCCCACACGTTATTGTAAATATAAGTAAGCAAGTCCCTCAAAATTGCCTTTCATTTTGGCATCTAAAGCTGGTGCAGACATTTTTTCTGATGACATGGATTTTAGGTCTATTATATTTTCTTCTTTTGTTAATGGATAAACAGTCTACTTGTTGCACAACCATTGAATGAAACTATTTCAAAGGTGGGAAAATCAAACTGTAAAAAATAGGTTATGCAGCAGCTGAGATTGTTTGAAAACCCCCGAACTTGAACTCCTTGTAGTTATCTGCAGTACTTACTAACATGGCTGCATTTTTTGCCACAAGACTGATGCTACAATCAGCCAGAAGATTTTGAAACAAGCTTGTGTAAAAAAAATGAAGGCAAGTGTCTGGATGACTTCTGCCTTTTCCGCTGTGGAAATGGTGGGTCGTGATGAAGCAGTGAATCTCAAGGAGAAGAGATGGTTTCCAGGCTGTGGTAGTCCTTTCAGTCTTCTTTGATGCCAATAATGTTTCAAAAACTAGGTTTGTATTTGGAACATGAAGATACACCCATGAGATGCATCTTGCAAGCCATGAGAAAATCAGAAAATTTCCCTTTGGACCAAAATGTGAACAACATTTAGAAAATACAACAACATATAGAAAATAAAACATGCCAAACAAGGGAGAGGAAATTAAACTGCACATAGTTGCTGAGATATAATTGGTCTTCTTCACACAATTTTTTATGTACATTGGGTAAGCAAGGGAAAATTAAGCTTGTCTGGGTATTGTCTAAGATTTGAATTCATAACTTAATGTTCCTTCATATATTCTCTTTGGAAGTAAAATACATACGACATGAATACTCTAGCTCAGTGGCACCCAAAATTCAAATAGAGAATGAATAAAAAAGAAAATTAAGAAGTCACAAAAAAATCCCTATGTCAACATGCATAATAAAATGCAGAAATAATTCAGTTTAAAAAACCCAAACTTCTATATTGGAGGGTATGTATTAATTGCAGCTTTTAAAAGACCTATGCATGAGAATATTCCGAATAATTGCAAAAGAGAATTCTTGTACAGAAAAGTCATGTATCCTGCCAAATTTGAAGGCACCACTCCAGAGCATTTGTACAAGAGAGTTCCTCAAATAAATGAATTTTTTTTAACATGGGAAAACAGTCATTCTACTAACCTGTCCTCAGAATTAGCTGAGTCATTTTTAATTGAATTCTTTCAGCTCAGCCATCCTGAAATAAGCCACTGAATGAAAAATTTCCACTCACACAGTTACAGTTCGTCAGTTGAAAAGAGAATCTGTCCATACAGAGGATTAACATACCCTAGCTGAGGCTTACACTGTTATGTTTCTGCAGGTGGTGAGTACTCAGATGGGATCCACTCGGCTGCTGGGATATAACCTCATTCAGCCATCATCTCCAAAAGGGCTTTCTTCCAGAACCTGAGGAACAGCGCTTTAAATGATGGCACCTTGGTTTTCCATGGAGCTGAATGCAGTGTTGCTTCTCTGGAGCAAGAAAGGTGAAGGACTATGACTCAAAATGTCAATTTTAGCACCAAATATGGAACTCAAGTTCTGGTTCAAACCTAATTATTCATTATTTGCCCTACATAAGCTGATCAGAAATTGAATTGAGGAGACTCTTTTAGGCAATTTTAAACTATCATCTTGTAAATGATCTTCTTGCAAAGAAGGGGAATAAATCTCCTTCAGTGAAAGCAAGGTAAAACCAGGGTTAATTTTATGCCAACTGGGTCCACAATAGTTTACTCTTCTGCTTGTCAACTGAACTGCTATGTTATTTGTAATGTATTAGCACTGCAGCCTCTCAGGATATGTATGTGCAATGTGCTGGTAACCCAGCACCACATTTGATATAAAACCGGCTCTGGATAAAACCAACACTAAAGGTAGGAATGACAGCAGTGTTTGTCAGTGCCAAGCTCGGTATCTAAAGTCTCCTCAACATTGTTAGCTGTTGAGCTCTTGGCTTGTTTGGCTGCTTTTTAAACATGTTCAGCCTATGAACTCTTCTGGATATCAAATTGCAGCCGATGATCTGCCGCTTGGAGCTGGAAACATTTGGTGGGATTTTACGGAGACCTGACATAAGTAAAGTACCATGGAAATCAGGTGCAAACCATTGACTTTGCCAAGAAAACATCTTTAAAAACTAGTATCAGGTTCGGGGGGGAATGCAATCTGGGGACAATCTTTGTCCATTTCTCTGTTTGTCATTTCTGATCTGTATTAATATTCATCCTAACCCAGCCCCGGTGGGAAATTACTATGCGTTTGCTCTAAATCGGTCAAAACTCCTGAACCAGCCATATGGTGTGAATCCCTGTTTGTCTGGTAGCACAGAGTCTATCTTTCACAGCCCTGATGCACATACAAAACTGTCTGCTTTCACTGCTTCGTAGCAGTGTTGTAAATATAACTGAACTTGTGAAAGAAACAAGGTGTTAATTGATGGTGTACATATTCGCCCTCATAAACGTCTGCTCCTAAACTACTTTTCCTGGTTTCTAAGGAAACCCTTATTCCTTAAAACGGCCAAGATTCTTGCTCACAATACAGTTTAAATTCTTAATCATCTAAAGCACTTTTCACTGTGAGGGGAAAGGTGTAGATACGGCCCATCTGTATATTCAACAGTTACTTTGAACTGGGAGGAAGGGAAGATTTTTGTCGGCGCTGACTGTAGGAAACCATCAATTCGCACATTATGGGAAATGTTATGCCGTATTTTCAACTGCAGCTCCTGACTCTCTTAATTAAGACTGTGCTAGACATGCCAGAAGAAGGGGTCTGTGTGTCTGATCATGTGCAGGCGGTTAAAAACAGTTGCCTGTGGTTGCTTCACTTGTCGTACCAGTTCATTTTATAAAGCTATACTGATATAGGTCAGCATTGCAGCAGAAAGGAAAGGCCGTCGCCTATAACCACGGTGCCTTCCCTTCAGTCGGGGCTCGTGTTGCTTTGCTTCCCCACTGCATCCCGCAAGCCAGGTCGAAGCAGAGTTGTCAAAGCCAAGGGGCCAAAGCGGGGGGCCGGCTGCCTGTTGATGCATCCCTGCGTAGCGGAACCTCCTGTTTTTTTCCCCTGCCTAAATTGCACTAATTTAAATTAACTCCCTAGGTTAATGTTCTCAGAAGAGCAATTGCTGTGTTGGTCAAAACAAGACTAAGGTTTCTAAACAAGAGCGTGTGTCTATTATGCTATACTTGATTTGCATTTAAAAAGTATATGGGAACCTCTGTAACTCAGAGAATGCAACCACTGTAGCAAAGGCCAGATCAAACAGAAGCAGCCCAGATCTGAACAGACCTGGTAGGGTACCTCAGCTGATGAGTATGTGCCTGCTGACTTACACTCTGCAGTACAGCTGTCTGCCCCTCTCAAAACACTGCATATCCTTCCCGCTCTCTGGGCATGTGCTGATCCCTTCCCTTAACAGGGGAAAAGGGAGGGATGCTTGGGAAAGCCGCTGAGGGCTTTTGCTGCCCAAACGTGAGCATTCTTGTCATATCGATCCTTCTCCTCACAAAACTGCATGACATAGTCTAATAATTATCCCTTTTTTATTGCAAGAAAAGCTTCAGATAAAGAATATGAAGAACTGTGATTTTGTATTTCGAAAGCATTACTGAAAAAGGAGACCTGTGGAGC